>NW_006438088.1:6861508-6867907 GCF_000325575.1 Pteropus alecto | reverse complement strand
ATTTAACATTTCTGGCACTTTGCTTTATTTTGGCTAACTGCCACAGTTGCTTAAGTATGTTTCTAGAACAGAGCAGGGAGTATATATACTGAATTTCACATTACAGATGTGTCTTTATTCTACATTCATACTGAATGATCACTCCACTGGCTATAGAATTCTAATATGAAAATACATTTATTCAGAATTTTAAAGACATTTTTCTAATACCTTCTATCATAAAAAGATAGATAGAAATGGAACATAAACCCAAGGCTAGGTTGATTCTCACCCTTATAGGTAAAGAGTACTGTTTTACTTTTTTTTACTCCCTTCCTGAAAGTTTTTAGTATCTTGTATTTATTCTTTTTCTTTTTTAAATTTATACTTTTTATAAAACAATTTTAGGTTTACAGATAGTGCAGAGAGTTCCTATATACTCCTCTAGCATACATATACAGTTTCTCCTATTTTTAACAATTTGTTTTAGTGGGGGTATTTGTTATTATTAATGGAAAATGTTTAATAAACACCATTCATTTAATAATTAATAAACATTATTCATTATTATTAACTAAAGTCCACAGTTTACACTTGGGTTCACTTTTTGCATTCTACATTACTATGGGTTTTGAAAAATGCATAACATCATGTATTCACCATTACAGTATCATGCAGAAGAGTTTTACCACCCTAAAAATCATCCATGCTTCATTTATTCAACCTTATGTTAGCTTCACTTCTTTACCCCATCCACCTGATTTCCCTGGCGCCAGAACTCCAGACAACTACTGATTCTTCACTACATCAGTAGTTTTGTCTTTTCCAGAATGTCATATGGTTGAAATCATGTAATATGTAATTTTTTCAGATTGGCTTCATTACCTTAGCAGTATGTATTTATGGTTTCTTCATTCCTTTTTGTGGCTTGAAGAGTTGATCATTTTTTTCTTGTTGAATAATATTATATTTTATGGATGTACCATGGTTTATTTATCTATTCACTTATTGAAGGACATCTTGGTTGCTTCTAGTTTTTGTCAATTATGAACAAAGCTGCTATAAATGTTCACGTGCAGGTTTTTGTACGGACATAAACTTTTATCTCAATTGGACAAATATTTTCGAGTGTGCTTACTGGATCATATGGTGAGACTATGTTTAGCTTTGAAAGAAACTGCCAACTGTCTTTCAAAGTGGCTGTGCCATTTTGCATTCCAACCAGGAAAATGAGAGTTCCTGCTGCTCCATACTCTCTCCTGTGGTTGCTGTTTGTCAGTTTTATGGATTTTGGCCATTCTAATAAGTTTATAGTGGTATCTCATTGCTGTTTTAATCTGAAATTCCACAATGACATGATATTGAGCATCTTTTCATATGCTTCCTATATGCATATTTTTTTAGAGAGGTATCTATTCAGCTTTTTGCCCATTTTAAACTTTTACATGTTGGAGCTGAAACTATAAATATAAAGCATTTTTACTATTTTCTTATTGGGCTTGTTACTCTCATAAAACTCGAAAGTAGTATGTCTAGGTTTGTTAGGTTTTTAAATTCATTTTTTTGTATGCTCAGTAGGTTCCTTAAGTATGTATATTCATATCCTTCATGAGAAACTATATTTTATTATTTTTGATTGGAAATGCTACTTCATTTTTTTCTATTCTGCTGCTAAAAGTCATATTAATTGAATGTTGGCACTTTTGTGTTAATGATTCACATATTCGTCAGCTCTCTCATACATTCTATATTATTTCTGCTTTCACAAAAAAATTTCCTTTATCTTCCTGTCTTGTTTTTTTTAGCAATTATCCTGTTCTGTTGGTATTTCTTTTTCACAGCATTTGGTTCTTGTCTGGTGAATGCAATATCATCTTGAATACCCTTTAAGATAAAGTACTTAAATTTTCTTCTAAGTCTGCATCGTCTTTGTTTACTCCAGAATTATTTTTCTCCTTTTTCATCTTGGTATCTTTTCTTGCTGTTATAGGATTTCCTGACATGTTGGTGACATTGCTTTTCTATTTGTGTTAGAAAAAAAAAATTAGGCTATCAAAAGCTGATTGAATCTGTATGTGGGTAGGACTTGTTTTACTGGCAGACTTAGTTTCTCGTTAGTCAGAAAGTCAGTAATTATCATGAGGAAACCCTAAATGTCAGAGTGTGAAAACTTTTCACAAGGTGTTCTTTATTCTTGGTAATAGTAGTTGTAGAAGGGAGTTTATATGATCAGGATTTCAATTACTTTTTTCAGCCCTCATTTCTCTGTCGTCCCCACCCCCATTATAATTGGAATTTATAAATTTTGAGCTTCTCCAAGAGCCAAGGCAGATTCTCCAGGCTGCAAAAATCCTTTCATCCTACTCATTGTCCTCTCATATCTTATTAAATATACCAATCTATATCCATAGCCATAAATATATCTGTTTATATCTATGTCTATATCTATATCTATATCTATATCTATATCTACATATGTCCATATCCATATCTGTCTCAATCCATTCATCTGTTCTATCCATATATCTTCATCATCATCTATCTATAATCAATCGATCAATGAAAATTAGTAGTTATCAGAATTAAATGGATTTAAAAAATAATATAGCCTAAACAAATTCTTATTTGTCTGTGAAAACTTCTAAGAGTAATGAGTAGAAGGAAAATCAAACTAGTTGCTGGGGCAGGAGGACACTCTTCTCCAAATAGAAGATTTTACAGAACCTGAAAAAACTATAGCTCTCTCATCATGGATATTCAAGTCAAGCCTGCTTCACTAGTTACTGAGGATATATGAAAACATATTGGAAAAGCCTTGGTATTGTGAGCTATAGAAGTAAAGAAAAGTGGCATCTCCACTACTTAAGAAGGGAGATTCAGTATATTCAGTGCTTCATTGGAAAGATGCATTGCTTTCTGGGGACTGTGAAGTGTTTGTAAGTTGGAAAGAAACAACCGAATGTGCAGGAGGAATTTGGAGGGAGACACAATGAACTTCTTTAAGTTTTTTTTTGATGGAATTTTCTTTCCTGGCCATTGTTACATAAGCATTGCAATGACCTCAGTCCTCTAACCACCACCCTACCACCACCATGACTGTCTTTATTTTTCAACTCCATAATGCTTATTGGTACCCTCCATTTGAGCATCAATAAGCAAAAGGAAGATATCACTCAAATTTCTGATAAGGCAAAGATCTAATGAAAATTAAAAATATTCCCTCTGTTATCCTGGTACTTTCAGACAAGCCTTTCCCATAATTTACTAAGGAGGAACAAAAATTTATCTGAAAAAGTTTAATATTGAAACCACAGAAGTGTCAGCTGTTACTACCTCCAGTGTTCATCAAGATTCACTGTCTGGGCAGTGACCAATGTCCCACCTCAATCCGTTTCTCCTTCCTGTCATCAACATTTGTGTCCTGTGTTTTAGTTCATCTGTGCTGTAAGTTTTTCAAAAGGAAAACTATTAATTTATATAATTAATTTCCACCAAGGAGGTAGCAGCTTCCAGTATTACTTCTGCCAGCATATTTGGCAATTTGTTAGGGGTTTTCAGGAATTACAAATCTTTTTTTAAAAAAGGGAGGGATCACTAATGATAATGAAAAAGATATTGTTACAGTAAAGATATTATAGCTCCTGGCAGTAAAGATGTTATAGCTCCTCTGAAAATATTTTCTGAGCACCTGGGAGTTGGGTTGGGAGGACTTCTCAGCTGTAACTTGAAAACCATATCACATAGCAATTAAATTAGTACTTTCATGTAAGTCTGGCCTTGACTGAAGTAGCTACAAGTTGAACATTGCTAATTCATGTCTTACTTTGTTGGAACACGTGCCCTCCTCCTACAATGTTTGAAATAACAACAACAACAAAACAATAAGACTAAAATGAGACAATAGAACTAACAACATTAACAGAAGCACAGATGCCAATAAAAATGTTAATACTAAGAGTCATACTTTGGATGATGTTGTGGACCAGCTACCTGTGAGTAATTTGTAAAACATTATACTCAAGAGACAGTGAATTATAATTATAATGTTGGCTTTGAATTTCAACCTCTGATTTAGACTACTGATACTAGGACCCTAGGTCAAAATAAACCTGGAAATGGATGTCTATTGAAATAGCGTATTTACTGAGGCCATGTGGCTGCACACATTTCCGGCTAAGGAACTGAGGCAATTGGAGGAGATCTAGGTGAAGTTGCAGGAGCTGTGGATCCAACTGCTGCTCCACACCTACAAAATGAGCCAGTAGATCAGTGACATTGCGTATGAGTGGCGGTGGCCAAGGCACCTCTCACAGACCCTTAGGGCATAATGACTGCTGGTTTACTTCTATTTCTACATTCTGTATCTTGCCCAAATATTTCATGTGACTAACCATAACCAGGAATTATGGAGGGAATGAAATTCTGAGGAAATATATTTGCAGCTTAGCTAAGCTGAGGCTGTGCAAAACCACCACAATTGGTAATAATGGGAATTTGTAAAATTGCCCAAGATGTGCATTTGCCCCTCTTTATGTAGTTGCTATACTGAGCAGTAGCTGAGTAATTAAAATCTCACTATCAGAGGTGTCATTATTAGAACCCCGTTGGTGCTCTCAGATGTGAAGTCAAGCATAGTACTTTATTGCATAGCATCCTGTGAATTCCTGCACCTTATTAGCAGCTAGTGATTCTTTTGATGGCACAGCAATGAAAATATACATTTTATAGCTATAAAATGAATAATACACCTATATCCATAAAAGCTACTAACTCCTCCCTCCTTCTCCCAGTTCTTTTCTACCTCATTTGTGCACACGTGTGCACACATACACACAAACACAGTACATAGCCTGAAGTAATATCATAAATTACCTTAAATTAAAGAGAAACATTGTTCTGGGTGACTGTATTTAAGAAAAGTATTGTGAATGTACATAGAGAAGACACATGTGAAAATAAAATGGAAAGGAATTTGGTTTTGATCTAATGGTTTCACCGATTTTTCCTAAGCAGGGTTGTAATTACCTGCACAGGAGCTTAAAATAATATGTGCATTAAATTTCAGGAGTTATCTTATTAAATGAATATGTTATTTGTATTCTATATGGAAATGAGCTTGTGTGTTTTGACTTTATACATGAGGCTCAGACCCCCTGGGTACCCTGTGGGGAGCAGGCACAGCTGATTTCTTCATCTGCAAGGCAGAAGCTTGACAGCCACAGATGTGAGCTGCTCCAGCTTTAGGTGTGAAAGCTGCTTTGTGAATCCAGAATTCAGGCGATTAAACAAGTTCCCCTCCTGGTAAGCTGGTATTTAGCCAGGCCACTGTCAATGCTGCCCACACTGCCCCAGGCTTAGGGATTGGTGAGATGGAACACCTGAAGCTTCTTGCTAGAAAAGAGCAGACTCAAAACCTAAAATGCTAAGGACCTCCTTCACAAAACTACTTTAGCCTTTAGCTCTGCATCTTACAGACAGATTCAAATAAAATATAAAGAACCCAAGATAATATCAACAGTCATCATGTACAACTCCTTAGAGTTACCAAGCATGTACATTATGCATTGCCTATGGTTATATATTAATTATATATTTTATTATATCTAATTTAATTTTTATAACAACCCTGCAAAGTCTATATTAATGCTACTGTTTAGAGATTAGGAAACTGTAGCTCGGAGTGGTTCAGTGCCCTATTGTAGGTTGTAGAGACTGAAAGTGGCCAAGCCAGGACTAAAACATTCTCCCCTACCATCAGTCCCAGGGTCCTCTTTAAATCCCTTCTAAGCAGACAGGACACACATGAGTTAGTTAGTAAAATAAATAGCCAATTTCACTTGGGTCTCTGGCACAGCTGTTTTGTATTATGCCATGGTTTTAATACATCATTTATAACACTATTTCTACCTTGTCTTTATTTGTCCATTAGTTTAAGAGTTACTAATAATTGTGAATTGGCACATAGCGCATTGCCAACTTTTTGAAAGAAATATTAAAATTGTGAATAGTTTGTGCTCCAGACGAGGAGGAAGTAAAGGGAAAATGAAATCATAAGCTGCCACATTATCAGGAACTTTGCTACATGCTTACATATTTTGTCACCAGCAATGAGCTTGTTGTCTCCAACAGTGAGAGATAGTATATTATTGCCTGCTGAAGGAGGAGACCAAAGTCAAAGAACTTTTCCCAAGGACAAGGAGAAAGTAAATAAATGGTTCAGTTGGGATTTGAACATTGGTCTGATTGTCAAGATAAATTCTCTGTCTCTCTTTCTGAAGGAGAGAGGAGAGAGGAGAGAGAGAGAGAGAGAGAGAGAGAGAGAGAGAGAGAGAGAGGAGTGGGGAGAAGAAGAGTGGGGAAGGAAATAGAAAGATAGATAGATATTTCAATGAAGAGCAAAATATCAAGAGGAAAATACAA
>NW_006438088.1:6811265-6861412 GCF_000325575.1 Pteropus alecto | reverse complement strand
GGGAGGGAGGGGGAGAGGGGGAGAAAGGGAGAGGGGGAAGGAAGAGGAAGAGAGAGAGTCTTCTAAGGCATGAAACCAGTATTTTTCAAGCATTGTTTTCTATCTTTATAACAACTCTATAAAGTTAGTAACCATTCACTTCATTTTGCAAATGAGGAAAAGGATACAAATTAACTTAAACTGTCTAAAATCCCAAAGCTATTAGCTGGCAGAGAAGGAAATCTAATGTTTGACTTCAGTGCTTGTGCTCTTTCCACTAACAGATCCCCCAGATTGCTGAGTATATACATGGAAATGTAAACAACCCATAGGAAATAAATGACTTTTTAAAGACAATGGAGTAAAACAATTAATCGAGCTGTTAAAGATTGCCAAGCCTTCCAATACCTGCTACTATAGTTTAGTAGGATACAGTTCGGTGTGAGTTCTTTTTCCATTAAGCTTTAAAGAATACTGCACTTTGAGAGTTTTCATTTATTTTTTTTGCCAACATTCTCATAAGCACAAGCTTACATGAAATGTTCATTAGAAAAACAAATTCCTGTAGTAAACAGGAAATGTAGTGAGATACAGTATATTATGAATTACATGCTGTATTACTTTAAATGGAAGGAAAAATCTCAAGGAGAATGAAATTAAATATACATATCATTATCAACAAAAGAAAATGGAGCAATAATAGGTTTACTTAAAAATGGCTTTCATTCAAAAGAAGCCTATATTCACAAAAATCAATTATAGTTACCTAGGATTATGTCAGTTAATGTTACACTTTACTACTTCAATTGCTCCATAAAGACTAAAAATTGAATAAGTAATGTTAATTTATTACATTAATACTATTATTGGTAATAACAAAGCTTAATTAATGAAAATGAAATATTCAATCCCATCCTATGAGAACCGTGTTGCTTTCATTTTAATTGTTTCTCCGAAAGGAATTATGCTACTCGTTTCTCCAGGAGGTGGGGCTTAAGTCGAACCTCTCTCCCCGGACTTGAGGATAAATTCACTTTATTGACTCATCACTTCCAAAGATCAGAGTAGGGCAAAGGAAAAGAGCAGCTAATTGTACAGTGGAGAAACCTGTGAAAAACTACTCCAACCAAGAGATGAAACAACTACGTGAATCAGTGATTCCATGTGAAAATCATGTGTTCCTGAGACAGTGTGAACAGAAGGGTTCTTCACGCTGTGTTATACCTTCTAAAAATCCACAGCCCTGGTTTAGTCATAAGGAGAACATCAGACAAACCCAACGGCAGGGTACTGTTGAGGATACCTGGGTGGTACTCTCTAGACTGTCAAGATCACAAAAACAAAGGAAAATTGAAATTAGAGGACACCAAGGAGAGATGAACACTAATCTAAAAAGCACCCTGGATTAGATCCTCAAACAGAAAGAGACCATAATAGAAAAAAACTGGTAAAGTCAAAATAAAGACTTGAGTTTAGTTAATAGTGATATGCCAATATCAGATTCCTTTTTTGAGAAATGTATATTTGTATACTACAGATGTAGTTAAAGCGCCGTGTTTAGTACTCCCCAATTGCATCTTTATTCATTTCATAGTAGTAAATGTTAAAATAAAGTTTCTTTAATATTTCCATACATATCTTTATGCCTTCATTGAAAGTTCATATATCTTTTCAAATAGGTTTATATTACATTTTTAAACTTCATATAAATAGTAAATTATCTTTATAACTTTCTTTTGCATAGTGTATATTATTTAAAAATGCCTATTTATATGCAAAGCGTTAGTCCATTAATTTCACTGCTTGTAGTAGTCCAGTATAATAATGTATTTTATTTCTCCACTCACCTATTAATGGATGTTTCGGGTGTCTCCAATTTTCCACT
The DNA here is from genome assembly GCF_000325575.1 of Pteropus alecto. NCBI lineage: Eukaryota > Metazoa > Chordata > Mammalia > Chiroptera > Pteropodidae > Pteropus > Pteropus alecto. The sequence continues at coordinate 6,859,548 of NW_006438088.1, read as the reverse complement.
ATTTATAAACGATACTGCTATGTTTAATCCTGTACAGATTTCCTTAGGTATGAGAGTTTCTCTAGAATGGAAAAAGGGGCAAATAGGTTTTCCTGGCCAAGAGGAAACATGAAGAATATTATGTAGGTACTTGAATAATGACTTAAAATGTTATCATAACAAACAAAAAGGCCATAAACAAATAGACAAGTGGTCAGATTTGGCCTGGGGTGGTTTATCTATTCTAGAATAGAATTCTATTCTAAAATGTATAGTGGGCATAGAAGTTCTGGATCACAGGTTATGTACATATTCCACTATACAAGATATTATTCCAAAGTGGATGAACCAATTTACCATCCCAATACTTAGATATAATTTTGATTGCTCTGTAGTCTCCCTAGTGCTTGATTATGAGAAAGTTATTACTATGGATTTAATCTGCATTTTTATTAAGATTGACCATATTTTTTTATGTTTGTTTACAATCATGTTTTCTCTCTATTAAATTGCCTGGTTATAACTTTTGTCCATTTTTTTCCTAAGGGGATGTTTCTCGTTATTATTTATATGGAGTTCTTTATGTATTCCATAATCTTTTTATTATGACTATGTGAGCTGCAAATATCTTTTCCCTATTTTCATTTTCTTCTTACACTTTATGATAGCCTGTATACACAGAAGTTTTCAATTTTTATGTAATTTAACTTAGTAATCATTTTTAGGCCAATGTCATAACTTTATTCATTATATTTTGTTCTAAATTTTAAAAGAATTACTTTTCATATTAGGTAGTTCTTCTACCCTGAATTCATTCTGTTTATTCTGTGTTGTGGTCCTTTCATTTATTCCTGATTCAGTTCCACAATTTTATAAAAGTCATTGAAAAAAATTTATAATTTTTATTATAAAATCTTACATATCTTTCATCAATTTCTGTTGCTATCTTTATTGATATTTTTAAAAGTGCACTTTTGTGGCCAAAGTTTAGGAATACAACCAATTTTAGTATACTGTTTAGTATATTAAATATTAGTATATTTTATAAAATTCCTAACCTGATTTAAATAATTCTCATAATTGATTGATATACCTTCTTAGAATTTTCATACAGGTAATCATATTGATAATGCCATTTTGTTTATTGTTTTAATACTACTATTTCTTGTTTATCTTATTATTCAATATTATCTAAATAATGTTTCTCAACTGGTAAAAAATTTACTTCCTGGAAACATTTGGCGATGTCTGAAGATATTTTTGGTAGCTTAATATGGGCAGGGCGCTACTCTAATTGAGTGGTTAGAGGCTAGAGGTGCTGCTAAACACCCTGCAGTTCACATGACAACCCCCTACAACAAAGAATTATCTGGCCCAAAATGTTGATACTGGTGAGGTTGAAAAACGCTGCTTTAAAACTTTCAGTAAACAGTTAAATGTGAACTTTTTTTTTTTTTTAAGAAAAGGGGTGTTTTCTAACATGTTACAACTAAATACCATGTTTCTACAGGGTTTTAAAAGATGTCTTTTATTAGAAATGGTTGTTGACTTTTACGAATATTTATATTTGTGAGATGTCACTTTTTAATATATTAATGTGGTAAATTACATTAACTGATTTTCAGTGGTAAAACTCCCCTCGCATGCCTGGAACAAACTCAGCTGGATTTTGATGTATTATTTTTTTTTTATATTTCTGTATATAGTTTATCATTATTTTGCAAGTATTTAGTAACCCCTGTCTGTAAACTATCCCCACCTTATGTGTATTATATCTTTATCTGTAAATGCATATTGGCCTGGTCTTTAGGCAAATCCACAACAATCTTTTGAATCTTTAATGTACCTCAAATGCAATTCTCAGTCAATAGCATTAAATAAAATGTTATTAAACATGTAAAAACACTCCCTACTACTATCCCATCAAAATTCTAACATCTTTGGCTAACTATGCTTAATATTTCTTTAGGGTACAGAAATGACTTTCTCCCCATCAAAATCTCAATAGCAGTTTTTAAAGGAATAGAACAAAAAAATCAACAGATTTGTATGGAACCACAAAAGACCCTGAATAGCCGAAGTAAACTTGAGAAAAAAGAACAAAGCCGAGATATCTCACTCCATGACTTCAAATTATAATACAGTGTGACAATAATTAAAACAGCATGGCATTGGCCAAAACACAGACATGTAGACCAAAGGAACAGAACTGAGAACCCAGAAATAAACCACACACACACACACACACACACACACACACACACACACACACACACACAATTTTTGACAAAGAAGCCAAAAACATACAATGAAAAAAAAAAAGCTTCTTCAATAAATGGTGCTGGGAAAATTGGAAAGTCACCTGCAAAAGAATGAAACTAGACTGCTATTTGTCACCGGATACAAAAATTAACTCATAATGGATCAAAGACCTAAATATAAGACCTGAAACAATAAAATTTATAGGAGAAAACATAGGTATTAAACTTATGGACTTTGGACTTAGAGGAAATTTTATGAATTTGACCTTGAAGGCTAGGAAAGTAAGAGCAAAAATAAAGGAATGGAACTATATCAAACTAAAAATCTTCTGCACAGCTAAAGAAACCTTCAACAAAACAAAGAGGCAACCAACTGAATGGGAGAAGATATTTGCAAACAACACCTTCAATAGGTGCTAATATCAAAAAATACATAAAGAACTCATACAACTCAGCAACAACAACAACAACAACAACAAATTCAATTAAAAAATGGGCAGAGGACCGAACAGACATTTTTCCCAAGAAGAAATATAACAGCCAGTGAACATATGAAAAGATGATCAACTTTACTAGATATTAGGGAAACGCTAATCAAAACGACAATGATACTCTACCTCACACCTGTTAGAATGGCTATTATCAATAAGACAAGTAATAACAAGTGTTGGAGAGGGTGTGGAGAAAAAGGTACACTCATACCTTGCTGGTGGGAATGTATATTGGTATAGCCACTATGGAAAATAATATGGGGGTTCCTTAATAAATTAAGAGTAGAATTACCATACGACCCAGCAATTTGTCTTCTGGGTATCTACCCCAAAACTTTGAAAACATTTATTTGTAAAGATATATGTACCTCTGTGTTCATTGCAGCATTGTTCACGGTGGCCAAGACATAGAAACAACCTGTGTCCTTTGATGGATGATTGGATAAAGAAGATGTGATACATATATACAATGGGATATTACTCAGCTATAAGAAAAGATGAAATTCTGCCATTTGTGACAACATAGTGGCTCTTGAGAATATCATGCTAAGTGAAATAAGTCAGACATAAAAAGTTGAGAACCATATGATTTTACTCATATGTGGGATATAAAAGTGAAAGCAACAAATGATTAAGACAAACAAACAAAGACTGATAGACACAAACAACAGTTTAATGGTTACCAGAGAGAAAGGAAGGTGGGGGCGGGGGAGAGAGAAAGGAAAAAGGGGTTCAAATATAGTGAAAAAAGGAGATTTGACTTTGGGTGATGAAGATACAATGCAATATACAGAAGATGTATTATAGAATTATACTCTTAAAACCTATATAATTTTATTATCCAATGTCACCCCAATACATTTAATAAAATTTAAATATTACTTCTCAGATCCTTTGAGTAAGTTATACTCTCTTGTTAATAATTATAGCTAACAGCATCACCTCAGACTCTAGCTCCAGCTTTGCTTATTTTGCAGGAACTATAGAGAGGTAGATCACTACTTTCATTGGATGTGGATGGGGGAAATCATGAGTGTCCTGACTTTTAGGATGTGTTCCTCCTATCTTCTCTCTTCAGAATAATCATTTCTTAATATTAAAAAAAAAATTGCAAGAAAACATTAAGTAGAAAAAAAGTGAAGTCTGTCCTAAAAGTTGAAGGGCCTCCAAGTGAGGTTGTGGATTTAGAGAGCGCAACATGCTATATAGTGTGAGACTCATTCACTATCATATTTCAGCCATTTGATGAGCAGCATCTGGTACATGACCTCTTCTAATAAGCCCTCAGGGCTCAGGGGTTGAGTACAGAGAACGATCCTCATACAAGGCCTACTTTGTGGAGAGCCTGGAATTTCTGGAGATAAAGAGAGTTAGTAAACACTGTGGTATTTTTGAGCTTGGACCCCCGAGTTCAGCCAAAATTAGACAGAATCAGACTCTATCAAAACCAAATTCAGCATCTTTATGTTGTCAGCCTGGGAAGTGTGGTGTTTAACCATTGTCCTTATGAGCCCATTCTGTGCTGGTGGATATATTCAGAGGCAAACTTGGAGGTAAAGGAAAAATAATTTCTAGAACAACATCTGATCCACCACGTCTCAACTGAGTCCCTTAACAGAGAGAGACTCAGTTAAGAAGACAGAAGGTGGAGAATGAGACCAATTCTACCGCCTGAGGTTAAGTGACTTGCTCTTGTCTTCATGACCCCAAAGTTGGAGCTCTGAATCTCAGAAAATGCACCCTCACTAGTGTTCAGAGATCATAATGCAATATCGAGGACATGTCAGAAGCTCAACACATTCAATTAAAAGGAATGATATATTGGAATACAATGAAAAATTATAAAAATGTTTCCATAGTCTAGAATATGTACATCATATAGTCAAAAACTGTGTCCAGTAGGAAAATTCTAAAGTACTTTTATCAAACCATTGTTTGTTTTTGTTTCAAGAATTATGAATCTATCATTTTCTCTCTCTTTGCTTTTTATAATTAAAAATGTAGAGCCAAAATTAATACTCATCGATTTGCATTTCATTCCACTATCTTATGTGAATATGAATATAAATATGTGTGTGTGCATATACATATACACATGTATATACATATATATACATATATATATACATACATATATAAGGCTTTACTATAGTGATATACTAATATATAGGGCTGTAATATATATATACATATATATATACATATATATATATACATACATATATATATCAAATTTTTTTCTTTGCAAAGACATGTCTCAGGAAGAAATATTTCCTTTAATTTGAATCTCTAAACAAGAATCTCAAATCACTCAACTCTCTTATTTTAATTTTTAAAATAGTATTATGTTTGTGGAAGACATACCAGTAAGAAATTAATTCAGTTAAAGGTAATTATGAATGTTTATACAGATCACTTAACAGAATCATTAAAGAAAAAAAAAAGTAAGAGAGGTTAGAAATGTAGCAAAAATGCCCAATTGTTGTTGTCCAATATCATAAAGATTGAACTAAATAATTATAATGAGACATAGGTATAAACCTAAAGGATAAATGTTTTAAAATTATTTAATACTCATAACTATGCACTTGTGGTTTAGGATAAAGTTTCTAGGAGAAAATCATATTTGAATTAAAAAAGTACTATATCTAAATAATGCGGATGACAGTGAATATGACGTTCTCTATGTTAGATAATTCAATAAAAGTCTGTGATGATGACTGCTAATTAAAATATTTTTTTGAAATGCGAAGAATAGATAATATGTCTGAATTACTAGATTATATAGCACATAATTATAAAGTAGGTGCATGTATCTAAATTTATAAAGTCAGCATCTATAAAATCTCATTATTTTATCTACGTCATAAAAATTTACATATTTAAATTGGACCAAATTATTGTTTATTGATTATGTCATTAGAAAAATAGTGAAAATCTTATATAGATATATATATTTTTTTAATAAACTTTTGATTCTTTATATTCTACTTTAAATTGATTATTATTAATATAACAAAAAGTCATCAAAATAAATGTGAAAATTTATTTATAGACATTACAGATACTTGCATAATGGATATTTCAGCTTAATGTAACATCACAAGTTTCTTAAATATTTAATGTGCAACTCTACTGTTCTTAAACCACAAATTATGTTAACATTATGTGAATAATGTCATGTTCCACTAGGACAACACAGAAATCTAGTCCAAAGGCTACCTATTGTTTTTTAGTAAACAGACTATTGATTTGGTTCATAAGAATGAGAAGGACATAGAGCCAACATTAAAGAATAAATATCTGATTCCTATACATTTAGTAATAAAGTTTTATTTTTAATAATATAAGATTGATATTTTTTATTTATTGCACATTTGTTTCTATACATCCCACAGAAGTTTTTTTGCACTAACTATAATAGACAGGGGTCATGACTGGGTCCCTTTTTTTCTTCTCTGTTGCTCTTTCTCTTGTTCCTTTCTTCCAGTCTCTCCCTTCTTTTTTCTTTTTTCCCTCTCTTTTTAATGTTCCTGTGACCTTTACCGATACTGTTATTAGAGTTTATTTCCAATGACTCAATAGTTAAGTCTCTTTCTTCTATAGTTAAGTCTCTTTCTTCTCATTTCATTCTTGGCAGCAGTGACATCAGACCAGTGAAAATGAAATGTTACAGTCAATTGTGTTTAGTATTATTTGTTCCTATCACTGTTAACACTTCTATTTTTATCAAAACGTTTAGATCGGCACTGTCAGTTCCAAAGGAACTGCTGACATACCAAGGGAAACTTTGAATAACAGTTCTGCTGTATTTTCTCTACATTATTCAGAGTCCTTGTTTGAAAATATTTTCTTATTCCTCAGGATATTTATTTTGAAAAAAAATTTGGTTTTTTGAGCTTATCAATTCCTGATTCTTATTTTCTACTTGAAGTTTTAATCCTCTGTTTCTAATCTCACAATTGGTTGCTGTAGAGGTGATTAAAATGTCACAATATAGGATTAATATAATTCTGTGCAGAGAATAAGCCATAGATGATTTTCTAAGCAACAAAGATGTCATTTTCATGTAAATATATCAACCGTCTCAAAGTGAGAAAGAAAATAAAAGACATAAATATGAGATCTAATAGTACCGATTGTAAAAGAAGTGGCTAAAGATCAAAATTTCACATAAAATATTAATAGCTCTGAAAAATTTATACATACATTTCATGTTTTTTGAATTCTGCAGTTCTTTGAATACATGCAGGTGGGTCTGCAAATTTAAAGCATGTGTACATGGCATACTTTCCTTAATTTAAACACTTAATTGACTGCTATATATGACCTTGAATAACTAAAACTTTAACTAAGACTAATTTCTTGCTTGGTTTGTAGAAAGGAATGCAATTTTATAATTGTACTTTCTATCCTCCATTTCATTTGAAAGGATGGTATTTCAAAACAATATTCTCATGAAATTATATATCCTATATTGATTACATATTAGGTGGAAGATTCTGTTCATTGTTTTTTCTCAGTAATTTAAATATGGGAAATTATTGAGCAGATTATATCTTCTTTCTCTTACTGTGAGTATGGGTACATGTTTCACAGTATAAGGCACAGAGTAGGCTTTTACTTAACACTTGTCGAGTTATAATACAAAACAGACACTTATCTCTCTGGAGGAAAATGAAGTCGACACAATTTGAATAGTCTTAGTTAAAGACAAATTTTCCTTTTCCAAGCCATGCCAAACTACTGATGAGCACACAGCTCCATCTGGGGGCAAGGCCAGAAGGGAACATTTTCTGAGAGTCTCTTGGTATCTTGGCCACGTGTCTGTCATCTTTGTGCATCAGTCACACAACTTCCTGCGTCAACAGCTCTGAAGTGCTCATGGAAGAGACTTTAGGAATTGATGACCACTAGTATCTCCAGTTAGTGCATTTCAGGAAATTCTTTTAAGGTCATTGGTGACATCATTGTTGCCAATTCCAAAAGACACTGTTCAGGAATCCTAGAACCTTAGACCTTACTATCAGCCAGTCTTTTCCTGCTATGTTCTGTTTCTGACAGCTCTGTCCTCTGGTTTTTATTCTAACTTATTTTTCTTCAGAAGTCTAATAGTCACATCATTTTGTCAGTTACCCCCTAAATCATCTGCATTTAGCTTTTTTCTCTTTTCATTTTTCACTCTTGTTTACAAAATTATGTCCACACTCATATCTTCAAATACCTGTCCAACTTTGATAATCATCCATTTTCCATATAAAGTCCTACCCATTGTTTAGGTATCTTACTGGCCATTCATAGGTAATATATCCTAAATTCTTCATACGTCCCTACTAAACCACTTCTATATATTTCTTTTCCTACTTTGAAACCTAAATATTACTCTTTTTCCTTTATTCCCCAATCCCAATAACCTTAATCAACTGAAAAGTACTGACAATCCTAGTCTCTCAAATAGTCTCAAATCTGCCCTTCATCTTCACTGTCATATCCATATTTATGTTCTTTTGTTTGGATACCTGGAACACTGCCACAGCTTTCTGATAACCAGTTTCTGATATTTAATACATCCTCTCACTGCAGAGCAACTGTTCCAAGTCAATTATATCATCTTCCTGCTTAAAATCCTTAATGTCTTCCCTATTTCCGTCAGAGGCAGTCTGATTAAGTGCTTAATGTTACGGAGGTAGACAACTTAGCTTCAAATGCTAGATTCTACAGTTAGTAGTCAGTCAATTTGGTCAATTTATTTAACCTCCTTGTACCATATTTTCCTTATCTATAAAATGGTATTAATAGTGGATTTATAAGTTGGCTGGGAGAATAAACTAAAGTAATTTCTATAAATCTGTAGCACAACTGTTGGCACATGGTAGGTACATGATAAATATTAATTGTAGCCACATTATCATCACCATCATCGATATCATCATTATAATCATCATAGGGAAAAAGACAATGGCATATCATTTAAGACTTTTCAAATCAACTCCTTTTGCCCTTTCAGCTTCCTACCCTGCTATTCCCTCATAAATAAACTCTCCAAAAGCTTGCTAATTCTGTTTCGCCTCTAAAGGCATTTTTCTGTTCAAATGGGATGTCTACTTTCCCTGCTACTCTTTTTATCATCTCTTTCCTTTGCCTATAAAAACTACAATTTATCTTTCAAGCCATCTTTCAAATTCATTTTGTGAAACCTTTCCTTATGCACACAGGCAGTCAGGCACTCTCTTGTAGTACATATTTCTAATATTGCATCACTTCATGCTTATTTATCCTCTGTCTTTCTTAGAAGGCTATGAAGATGCTGGAGAGCAGGAATTGAGTTTTATTCATACCTCTAGTGCATTGTAGAGTATCTGGAATATCGTAGACACTTAAAATGACTTTTAAATAAATGGCATACCGTCACTAGTGTGAATTGACTGTTTGAAATAAGCATATTTTTGCAGGAGCAGAGAATTCAGGTGGGCTTTAAAGGGACTCTTGATTTAATTTATACTTTGAAATGTTCTCTTTATCTGTTATAGTCATGCTCTAATGATCCCTTTCTTTATGACTCAAATTTGTTCAATTATCAAATGTAAATTCTATCTCAAAAATGTCTTGGGAGTCTAGCCTTTTTTTCTCCATCCAAACTCAATAATTCATGTCCAGCTACCAATATTATGTTCTTAAAATGAAATCCAACACCATTCCTCCTCTGTTTAAAGATTCTTTAGGACAGGTGAAACTATGCGCAACTTAGTTCTGAGTACAAAGCAATCTATCTCCAGAAACTTTTATAAGTAACTTTCTTCAGTCTTATTTTCCATCATTTACCTGTTAAACTCAATTCTATGACATGGCACCACTGGCTAGAACTAAAATCTGTTTACCCTTCTGCATTTTATACTTTTACATTTGCCTAAAATGACCTTCATTCATTGGGGTATACTAGTTGCCCCCCGAATCTCTGGTTCAAATAGTACTTTATTCTTTCATTAATTAATTCATTAAATTACTTGATTGCACAAGGACTATCTTTATTCCTTATGTTGGTATACTTCTCCATTTCTGTGCATCTTTACCATGTCCATCTCATCACAATACCCTCCATCTCATCCAATACCACTATAGCCAGGCCTAGCTCACTCAGTAAACACTAACCTCATCTCTGTTCTCAATATTTCATTCTTCTCTCTACTCTCTCATTTGAGAGTTTATTCTCTCTTGCTCATCATGGCCTTCACTCTATTAGCTGTACTTTTTCTTTCAACCATATTTTTCCCTACTGAATTTTTCCAGGCAGCACAAAAATATACCTATCTTCCACATTAGTAAAAAAATCTAAACCAGTTCTTTCTTCAAGCTACCACCATCTATATATATATTTTTTTACTATCATGTTTCTTGAACTATTGGTCTACTCAAAATCTTCATTTCTCTTATCCCAGTTGTAGTCCCAAATCTATTAAAAAAACACCCATCTTTTCACTAAAACAACTTTCATCAAAACTGCCAAAAATGTCTTTATTGTAAATACACTGGTGGTTACTTATTTACCTTTAAAATATTTCTATTGCATTTAATAGTATTTATTAATTATTCCCTCCTTGAACCATTTTCTATTCCCCTTGACTACTAGGACTCAAGGTTCCCTTGGCTCTCTGACTATATTTCCTTGTTTTATTTCCTGGAGTCATTCTTAACTTTTTTCATCTTATATTATATACTCACTCTATCTTAATTCATCTATGTATATAACTATTTACAGCTGATTTGTAAAAAAAAAAAAAAAATTGAAAACCTCATTTCCTGTGACAACTTTTAAATTACCTATTGAATCTTTCTACTTGCATAAGTCAAAGTACTTAAAGTTTAATGTGATTGAAACAGAACTTAATATCTTTTTAACCCAAGCTTGCTCCTTCTTTTGTACTTCCTATTTTGGCGATTAATCTAATTATTCATTTTTCCTCTCAGGAGACAACTTGGAATTCATCCTGTATCCTATCATTCTCAATATCCATATTCTACTAATTCTATCACTGTGATATTGGCCATTTCTCCCCTTCTCTTTTCTTTATTTCCACATGAGTTTTGACTCTCATCTTTCTTTCCTGGATGACATCAATAGCACTTTAACTCATTTACCTGTCTCCAATCTTATTTTATTTTATTTATTCCATAGTCAAAGTACAATTCTCTTTCAAAAACCACTTTGACACTTTCCTGACAAAAATTATTTTCACCATAATCTTGCTTTTATCCTCCAAAGTCATCTTTTTTTTAATATTTAGGGAGAGAAATGGTTGTTTCATGCATGCTCCTGGGTTGTTCTTATTGATATCTTATCTATGTCAAGTGCTTTTTTCGTATTGCTCTCACTTATGCCCTAAATCACTTCATCTCTTTCCTTCATTAGACCTTCAGCAACAAGCCCCTTGTGGTAACAGAATAGCTTTTAGTAGTTCCTAGACTACAATAGAATAAATTCAAGAAACCCCATTTCTTCTTGGTAACATTTCTATAAATGACTATATGTTAATTAATGTTGTGCCTATGCCCATACCTAAATCAATTAGTGTACTGGGCTGCTGGTATTATAAGTGAATAATATGTTTACTGTTGAAGAATTGATCACTGTAGGTAGGAAGATCCCACACAGTGATCGGCCTGGCCTAAGGCTCTATATCCACCTGTGGAGCTTAAATTAGAGCATTGCTTGGACCATGAATTGATAAGATAGTAAGGTGATCTCCAGGGGGAAGTCGAGGTGTTATTATGTGAAGAAGTATAAATCTCTAAACCTACTCCTAATCTTGACTGGTCAGATGCAAATAACATGTTTGTGACACATTTCCTGACCTCTCACTTCTGGTTTGAATTAGATGATCCAATTCTATGTCTCTTACAGAAACCTGTGCTCAAATATATAGTTATGTTGTTCTTAGTTATAGGCCATAAACTACTAATGTCAGAGGCTTGTTTGCAGTTATTTTTGCATCCCTAATACATGGCCCAGTGCCTGTCATAAATTTGGCACTCAATAAATGCTTGCTTTACTTATGGAATTAAATGATAAGTGAATACCATATTCCAAATCTTAGGCTTAATTAACTGCTTCAGAGTTAGTTGTTTCATCCTTTGTACAGCTTTTAAATGGGGATTTATCTATTTGCATATGTATCGCTAGAAAGTATTTTATTAATCTTTGAACAAATATACTTTGCTCAATAATGTTTGGTGAACAAATGAATGAATACGTGAGTGAGTGAATAAATAAATGAATGATGAATGGAGAGTAATTTACTTCCTCAGGTCTCCTATGCCACATTACACCCAATGGATTTAGGCAGGAAAGATTAAGCAAAAATTCCATCATTGTGCAGTTGGGAAACTAGAAGCTCTGGAAAAGCCAGATTGCATTTGTCATGGAACTTTCATCATGACCTTGAAAATGACAGAACAGAATTTAAATCTCTGACTCTACGTGCAGAGTTCCTTTTGCTGAGCTGCATTGTCTGAATTCATATTCAAGCATCTCAGTTTTCAGTCGTACATTGGAAAATTTTGTCTGTTTTATGTAAGAGAATCAGGATACATAGTTGATGTCTTTAAAGAACATAATAGTGTCTAATAAAATTTCCTTTAACTCCTATTATATTCCTTCACTTTAAAGGTAGAAAGAGAATTTTACTTACTAGACTCCAGGTAGGGCACATTTAATTGTTAGTTATTTAGATCTTAAGTTATATAAAAACTATTGTCTAATTGTTGTAAACTAACTTATTTATGAGAGACAAATCTATGTGCAGCTTTTTTTTTTTACTGAAATAGAAGACATATAAAGAAATACACAAGCATTTGTTTTTATTTAAATGTCAGTTAAAATTATCTCTTTTCCTCAAGTTTTCACATAGTGAGAAATCATGACTTTCTGATTCTAGTGTAGTTCCTGCCAGTTAATGTTTCTGCTATTCCTAAATTCAAAACCCTAAGCAATGAATACATTGGCTTGCACATAATAGATGCTCAATAAAGATTTTCTGGACTTAACTAAATATAAAATATTAAAATCTCTTCATCCTTTTTTTTTCTTTTAGACCTCACTTTTAATCTTTTTTTTTTATCTTCACTTTTTAACTTCTTTTACTATTTGCTAGTTTGTGAGCTTGGATAAGAACTTCCTTAATTAATGAGTTTCAGATTTCCATCTGTTAAATGGGAGAAATAATTTATTCTACACTTACTGAGTATATACACTGTACAATCCAGTATGTTAGGTAGTAGGGGATAGCAGTTAATGAGACATGTTATATCTCTATCGAATCTATATCTCTATCATTATATACATCTACATCTATATCTATATATCTATATACCGCTTGATTGATCAGTCATTCTATTGAGACATATTTATTGGTCCTTCCTCCAAGAAACTTACAGCCTATTGAGAAAAACGGCTATTCATTGTTATTTTACAAATTTAGTAAGTTTAAAGGGATGTGTGAACTTTTATCGAATATTAAACAAGGGTGAATAATCTGGTCTATGGGAAGGGAAATCTTCCCTAAGATTTTGGTAAAATGATTACATTTCCACTTTTTTTCTAGACAAGATCCCTTAGCATAACATTATGTTACATTTTCTATGAAGGCTGAAAATTTGGAAACTAGTTCTTGTAATTGTCTGGATTTGATCAAGAAGAACCATTTTTCTTTTAGTTTTCATTTATGCTTCATTGGGTTTTTTGTGTTTCTTCAATGTACATCTGCTCCAGCAATTCATATTTAGACTTTTATTTAGGCACTTATAATGCTTATCTAAGGCAGTTAATGAAATGATATTCCACAATCAGTAGTTTATATTATCTAATTTCTGCTAATTTACAATTCAATTCCCTGGATAAATATAATTTTAATACTATAGAGTGTACTGAGAAACATGTCCCATGTTTCAACTTTTTTTCAATTTGTGGGTCTGTTTTTTTTTTTAGACTATTTTGAAATAACTTTAGTTTCAGAAGAAGTTGAAAAAATAGTTGTATATTTTTCATCCAGTTTTCCTCAATGATTACATCATACACAACTATAGTAAAATTTCAAAATTAGGAAATTGGAATTGACATAATGGATATGTATACTTGTATGCTATGTCATTTTATCACCTATGTATGTTTGTATAACCACCACAATATTAAAATACAGAACTATTCCATCTTCACAAAGATCTCTGTCATGCCGCCCCTCTGTAGCATAGCGTCCATCTTTCCCTCTACCATCTGTGAACCCTGGTGACCACTAAACTGTTTTTTTTATTTTAATAATTGTATCATTTCAACAATGTTATATAAATGGAATCACACAATGTCTGACATTTTGAGACTGGCTTTTTTCACTTAGCATAATGCTTTTGAGATATACCCCAATTGTTGCATGTATCAATAATATAGCTTTTTAAATACTGACTAGTATTCCATGGTATGTATTAGTCAGTTTGTTTAACCATCTACCAATTCAGGGATATTTTGGATGTTTCTAGTTTTTGGCTATTAAAAATAAAACTGCTAAGAATAGCCATTCACAAGTGTTTGTGTGACCATACATTTTCATTTTACTGGGATAAATGCAAAGGAAGCAACTGCTGGCTCATATAGTAAATAAAATTTACTTTTTAATTACAACTGGCAACATATGAGATATCCTATTTCTCTGCATTTGCACCAGCATTTGCTATTGTCAGGTTTTTGTTTGTTTGTTTGGCTATTACATATTACAATAGCTGTGTAGTGATAAATCAGTCTTGTTATAATACGCATTTCTATAATGGCTAGTGATGCTGAACATCTTTTTTTTTTTTTTTCCGTTGGAGCTCATTTGCTAACTATATATCCACTTTGGTAAAATGTCTTTTGCCCATTGTGTATTTTCATTGTTTGTTTTATTGTTGAGTTTTTAGAGTTCTTTATGTATTCTAGATACTCTTCCTTTGTCAGATACACGTTTGCAAACATTTTCTACCACTCTGTAGATTTTCTTTTTATCCTCTAAACAGGTTCTTTCATAGACAAATGATTTTACTTTTGGTAAATTATTTTTTCTATTATATATCATGCATTTGATGTCATGTTTAAAAACTATTTGTTCACCAAGTCATAGGTCACCAAAATTTTTTCCTATATTTTTTCTAAACCTTTTATCATTTTATGTTTACATTTAAATCTATGATTCATTTTTTATTAATTTTTGCAAAAGATATGAGGCTTAAGTTGGCATTCATTAATTTGCCTCTGGATTTTCCATTGCTCCAGCATCATTTCTTAAAAAGATTATCCTTCTACACATTGACTTGCTTTTGCACTTTGGTCAAAATTCAGTTGGCTGCAATTCTAGGTTCTGTATTCTGTACCATTAATTTATGTGTCTATCCTTTTGCTAATGCCATATAATATTGTGTACTATAACTATATAATGTCTTGAATCAGGGAAGAATGATTTCTTTCACTTTATTATTTTTCAAAATTTTTATCAATTCATATTTCTTTGCCTTTCCATATATAATTTAGAATCATTTTGCTATATGTACAAAATTATCACTGAGATATTGATAGGAATTGCCTTAAATCAATACATTAATGTGGCAAAAATTGACATTTCACTGTTTAGTCTTCAAATTCTTGATCTCAATATATCTCTCCATTTATCAAGAGCTTCTTTATTTCATCAGTGTTTGGTAGTTTTCAGCATAAAAGTCTTTGCATATTTTTTTCATACATATGTATTTCATTATTTTGACTGATTCTAAATGGTATTGTATTTTAAATTTTGGCTTCCACATCGTCATTGCTAATACATAGAAATATAATTGATTTTTGTTTATTAGTCTTCTATCGTGTGATAACCTAAACTCAATAATTCTAGAAGTTTCTTTGTAGATTATTTAGGATATTTTATGTAGAAATATCATCTTCAAATGGTGATCATTTCTTCCTTTCAAATCTGTATGCTTTCATTTCTTTTGTTTTATTGCTCTAATAGCTTTCATTATTATATTGAATATCCTTGCTTTGTTTATAATCCTAGAGGAAAAACACATTCTCCACTTGGCCTCCTTGACACAACTCCAGTAGAGAAAGGAAAGGTACTCCAGTACTGTGGGGAGGAGCTTCTTACATTCTTCCCACTGTCACCATGGTGCAGGGATTGTATCATTACTGTTTTGTATGGAATAAAGCCTCCGTATTCCTTTCCTAGGGCTGCCAGAGCAAAGAACCATAGATGAAGTAGCTTAAACAACAGAAACTTACTTTCTCTCAATTCTGAAAAGTCTCGATCAAGGTATCAGAAAGGTTGTTTCTTCTGAGGCCTTTCTCCTTATAGATGGCCACTTTCTCCTTTTGCTTTCATATGGTCTTCCCTTTGAATCTGTCTGTGTACTAATCTCCTCTTCTTATAAGGATACCAATCATATTGAATCAGGGTCTCCCCTGGACCCATTTTAACTTAACCACTTTAAAGGCTTTGTTTCCAAATATGATTACATTCTGAGGCACTGAAGGTTAGGGCTTCAACATATGAATTTGGGGGGACACGGTAACCCACAACAATCCTGATTTCTCTTTTGACTTGATCTGATACCACCCAATATAGAGGAGTAAATATGACATGACAGCCTACCTAGGGTTGGAGTCTAGGCTTTTTGCTTAGTCTTTGCTGGTAGCATTTGCTGGGGTTGGTGGGCCATAGTTTTTTCTGTAGTGTTTGACTAAAGTAGGACTTTTATTGCCTAACAGTTCTCTCTCTTGCTAGGCCTCTCCTGGTCCTTTTTCTTGAGAACTGACTTTTGTTAGAACATGTTTTGTCTGTACCTGTTGCTGTTTTTGGATCACTTACTTTTCTAACACCAATTCTGGAATATTTGAGGCTTAAAGGAACCCCAAAGAACTCCTCTATGTTTTTCCTCTCTTCCTGTAGTCCCCAGTCAGTCTTATGTTTACTTTAAGTGTAATCTCCAAGGCTTCTAGTTGTACTTAATAGGAATAGTAGGAAAAAGAATTCTAGTCCATCTTTTAAGAAGTAAAACTACAGTAAAATCAACTTACAGTTTTTTAAAAGATATTTTTCTACAATAGCTTTTGTTTGCAACCGAATTACTTTATATTTTGACATTAAAAAATAATTCTGTTTTATTTATAGATTACTTTTTAAATACAACATAATCAACTGAATTTTGTATACATTATTTAAATTATATATTATAAATTTTAATATTGGTAATTTTTTGATAATGATAACAAATTATATATTTATATTGTATTTTATCTCATAATTCTCATTGTACACAAAATTATCAACAAAGGTACAAAGAAAAAGATTAGTAGAAAATACTATTTAGCTATTACGAGAAAATGTTGGCATAAAGAATATTTTTCTAGACTCCTACTACAACTTGGTCTAAGCTAAACTAATAATGTTTGACTCTAATTGTAAACTGTCAAATCATATTTAAATATTTAGTGCTTTTCACAAGTAAGTATTCCATAATTATTTCCTCTGTTCCTTCCTTGAACATACATTGTTACAAATGTATGGTTTTATATTTCTCCACTGTGATGAAGCTGATAAAATACCCAAAACACCACATGGGATAAATCAAGATGACATCAACAACTACAGTGACACCAATAATTTACCAAAGAAAGAGAAGAAAAGGAATGAGTCTTTCCTGAGCTAAGAATATTACATATTATTTTATTAAATACACAAGTATAATGTTAGCTAAGACTTTGATAGAGTATTTTTGCTATGATTTATTTCTTTATTTTTTATTAGCTAACAATTCTAACCTGAGACCAAATGTTTGCTACATATCTTAGGTTTGCTCTTCCAGATTCCTTCAACTTTTTTCATTTTTCCTTCTCTATTTCTTTATGTCTTCCATATATTCTGCCCTGGGAAGGGAAGGTGATCCTTTTGAATCCAAAATCAATGAGAGGCAAAGCAGGATATTAGAGGGTAGGAGGAGAATGATATTGAGGTATTTATTTTTTCGTCTGTGTTGCTGCATAGTGTTTGTGTATCCATACCTAATATCACACCTCTAGTTGATTGGGTTTTGGGGATTCTCCATTTACATTTGCTGGATTCCAGGATCTATTCCTTCCTACTCTCCTTTATGAAAAGAATGTCAAGTGCTTCCCATTGTTGCTAGCCTCATTTATTATTGGTTTCCTTTGAACCTATCTGCAAAATAGCCTCTTTAATAAAATGCCCTGAATTACCACATTTGAGTGTGTCATCTACAACAAATTTTTTTAATACAGATTTATTCACATTTGAAATTTTAGTTTTGATCTCTTATATACAGTTTCCAAAGTTACTTTCAATGTATTCCATATTGTTTATTTTTTTATAATTCCATGTAAAGTACTTGTGTACTTTAAAGAACATTCCACGTTTAAAATACTGTTATTGAGAATACAGTTTCCAAACTTGATTCATACCTCAAACAGCTTTTTAACCTTAAGTGAGAGAATAATACTTACTTTGGAAATCAGGAATCTAACATTTTCATGACAAGTTTAGCCTATTGAAGCCAATCTAGCATGATATACATAATAAAGAATGATATTTAAATAAATACAAACAAAACAAAAAAATTAGAGTTATGTTTTCCCCATAATGCTACTAGATTCATAGTTCCATTTCTAATAATTAGTCTTGACTGTTACCAGGAAGAATTTCAAGAACTTTGATAATTTTTTCCACCTGTGTGATGAGTCTTCATTGACTTCATTTGCTTGGCATAGATGTATGCTTTTGCTCTGTTTTAAGTTAATAATACCCTGTGTTTGATATTTAATTGTGTGTAACTTGGCTAACACAATCTTCTCTGTGATTGTTGTTCCAAAAATTAATTTGTTTTGCTCTTTCTGTTTTCCAGAAACCCAGAGTTAGGCTGTAAATTGTGCTTCTGGGTATTCTTAAGACAGATCTTCTGTTTTTGCCTAGACTGGTTTCACTTCCCTATATGGCCAGCTGCTCAAGTGTACTGCCATCATCCATCAACTCTATATATCCAAACTAACAAAAGCAAATTGCTCTCAGGGTTGCTTCCAAACTGGTTGCTGATTGACATTCAGCTGCTCTTCGTTGATGATATTGTATGCTAATATTCCGTAGCTAAATACCATTGTAACTGGTTAAAAAAACATCCTTATAATCTCCTCAACCATGTCTTTTGGCTTAAAGAAGATTGGAAAATTTAAACCTGCAATGTGGTCATTGCTAAGATAGATTTAAACACTGTTGTTGCTAGTGAGAAATGAAGACTGGTCAAGAGCATAGATTCACAACTTCTGAATGTGGATAAATAATGAAACCCATTTGCAAGACGTGTCTTAGGGTATCAGAAAAAGAGCCTACAGGGGTGTGAAGCAAGGCATAATTAAGTATCTCAATTGTGGTGAACGAAATAAAGACATTGTGTGTGCATTAAATTTTGAGTCTGGGAATACTCAAATTTTCCCATATAAGTTAATAGTAATTATTACCTCACTTTATGCCATTTCAGCTTATAAAAGATTTCATAGGAACATTCTACTTTTGTATAGCTGGAGAAACTTGTATTCCTTGTTAACCTTCAAATGCACCCAGCCTTCTGCCTTACTGGTAGTGGATTTATAATCAAGTTTAGCCATGGTTCTCCATCCAAAGAGATATTAGATAAGTAACTAAGAAAAAAAATAGTAATGTATTATTACATGAGCCTTTTGTTGATGACATGACATCTCCATATTCGATCCCACATTTTTTTCTTAATCTTTTGTGTTACCAGAAGTCTTTATGGTTATAGAGGCAGATACTAGAATTTCTCTGCTTTTCAAGGTTAACTGTATTGTCCTTGATTGTCAGTGATTTGAGGAACAATTGTAGTTCTATTTGGAAATGACTAATTAATAAGTGGCTATATGATGTTTTGTGTAACAGGATTCTAAATTTAACAAAATTATAAAATTAAATTAATGGAATGTGATAATGGAGGTGCTTTAGTCAGAACCATCAGAGCTCCAGTCTCCCAGAAACATGTCTTGGTAGGCCTGAGGTCAGAGCAATAGATGACTGTGGAGCAAGCAATATGAATAAAAGGATGGGAATCTGTTCTAGGTGAGGCTGAACTCTCAACTGATAGAAACTTTTCTCTTTTGCACAATATACTGTTAAAAGACATATCATTTTAGTAAAAGCAAGCATCTTCTTTCGACTTAGTTACAGATGTCTGTAATTGTTGCTTTTATGTTGGCAAAACCATGAAGAGGAGAATTTGACTTAAATAGGTAGGAGAGGTGGAAAGACTAAGAATTAATTCTTTTGTAGGTAAGTAGAGATGAGAAGAAAAAATCTGTCTGGGAGCCACTGACAGATGAACATGAAATGAATTCTGTAATGATTTTGAAGTATAAGAGGTGGAAGAAACTTCATCGGTCATCTTCTAGTAGTTCAGTATATTGGTCTGAGTAGTTATGTGGGCAAATATTGAACATGCACTGGCTCAAAGGGGCAAATGAGTATTTTAATCACATTCATGTAAATATTCCATTGGTCTCTACTGAGGTATATGTTTCCTGACAAGTAGTTAGGAGTGAATCTATCTATTAGACAGTGTTTAATGTGCTGGGGGAAAATGTCTTGTCTCATAGAATTAAATTCTAGTGACTGAGAAGGTAAAATACAATAGTCAAAAAGACATAGATATGCTGTCAGCTGGTGCTGAGTTCCAGCAGGAAACTAAACAAAGTCAAGGCAGAGAGGGTAAGAGGAGATATTTTTTTGGTGGAGATGATGGGTAGGAAAGTCTCTTTGAGGACTTGGCATTGATCACAGACCTGAATGGGAGAGTGGGCCATGTGGCTATATCAGGGAAAAGTACTTTGTGCAAATGGAGCAGGATGT
This sequence comes from Pteropus alecto, assembly GCF_000325575.1. NCBI lineage: Eukaryota > Metazoa > Chordata > Mammalia > Chiroptera > Pteropodidae > Pteropus > Pteropus alecto. The sequence goes on along the minus strand of NW_006438088.1, from coordinate 6,838,881 downwards.
TCAAAGGCACTGAAGCAGAAATGTGGTTGGTGACTGAGAACAGCCAGCGGGTCGTGATGATGACAGTACAGTCAGAAGGTGCTGAAGTTATGCAACATCATATTGCTAATGTACCAGGGCCTAGATTATTTTAGCGTCTTTTGGGTCAGAGTAAGGATTTTAGTCAAAATGGTATGGGAAACCAGTTGATAGTTGATGGGATGTTTTAAACAGGGGTTGACTAAATCTATAAGATCAATAACAAAGCTGGGTAGACAATAGACTGTAGAGGAGAGTGAAACAAAGAAGTTGTGAAGAAATTATAATAGTCAGCAAGAGATTGTCATGCCGTTGGCTGGACAATCTCCTTTAATTATTGACCATCCTGACAGCAAGTTTTGACAATCTTCAAAAGAGTGATGAGCACATTACAAAAAGTTTATGCATGAAATTTTGAAACATCTGGTGATCTTGGTGTCAGTGGAAACTAGTTCTGCCACCAGATAAAAATGGACTCTTGGGCAAAAATTGAAACTTCCTGTAATGAAACATCTCATTTTAAAATGTAGGCTTGAACTAAATTACAACAACCTCCATCTCTGATATTCTGTGTTTCTCTGTAGAATAATAGAAAGGATGTGGAATATGGAGAATGTGTGAACATCAGGCATTTAATACAACATTATAGTTTCTTATGTTAATCTCCTACTAATTCCCCCCTCCTCACGAAAACAAAACAAAACAAAACAAAATATTAAAAAAACTACTACTACACTGTAGAGTAAGGTTAGGAGAATCTTTTGTTAGGTTTTTTGTTTTTTTGTTTTTTTAATGGATAATAAATGTGCAAAATAATTTATTTTTAAAATATATTCCTAGGAGCTTTGTTACACCTTTCATTTGATTGTCTGTAATTATGCAATCCAAAGTCTCTGACTGAATTAAGCCTCCCATAACCAGTTTACTAGTTCAAGATAGAAAGGAAAAATTGCATAGTTTAAATTCTGTTTCAATATGATGACTCTTGAGAATTTTATTGACCTTGGTGGACCTTTTGGAATTTGAGTTCATTTATAATCAAAATAGAAAAAAAAATGTTTGGAAATGCTATTTAGAAGCTTAAAAGAATTATAGGACCCTGAATAACTTTCATTACATGACATTTTGATAAGGTCATTGTAAATGAGTCAGAAACACAGATTACATTTCCTTTAAAAATACACATTGCTTCATGACAGGTTTGGTCCAAATTCGTTTTGGCTTTTGCTGAATCCCAAGTGCTTTTCCTTCTATTTTTTTTCTCTTTAAATTCTCCAATAAACTTGCTAAACCCATAATCTAGGTGAGCTCACCTGCCTCTCTTCCCCATTGAGTTTAGCCTCAGGCTTTCTTTAATAGCATGTATTCTTAGAGCAGAAAGTCTTATACTGAGAATCAGCAGAAGCACAAAGTCTAATAAAAGCATGGGGATATATATATATATATATTTTTTTTTCTTTTAAACTGAGAGAGCTCTAAAGGAATGATATTGTTCCAGAGTACTGACTCAAATCTGTTCTGTATTTGAACTCTGTGATTATGAAATTTCAATTAAAGCTATAAAAAGCAAAGTTAACAGACACCAGAGCATGCCAAAGAAAAACAGGATGTTCTTTTTTGATTGGGAAATAATTATCTAAGTTCAATGGCTGAGTCCAGGTAGCTGAGTTTACATTTGCTTCCCCTCATTATAGAAACAGTTGAATTATGGTAAAATTTCCCCAAGCAGCAAAGCTGTCATTCAAAAGTGTGATTTTATTGGGGTGCAAATCCCTTTAGTTATTGCTTTAGTCCATTTTTAAAATGGATTTAAAGCCTGAGGGGAAAGTACAAATTAAGATGGATTTTTCTCTTTATGCAACAACCCTAGCCTGTCTTGTGCTGTAGCCTGATGTAGTACCTGCCGGGCTCTCCTCCACCAGGAAAGTCCTCTGCTACCTCATTCTTCACAGAAGTGAGATATAAACATAGGTAGCTCTCTTCTTTCTCAAATATCATTACACTGATTGGATTGTGTCCACAACGACAGCATGAATTTCCTCACACGTTTATAACTTAGTGATTGAAATGTGAGGTTTTGTGGTAAAGTCGAAAAGTACTCAAAAATGTTAAGAATGAAGAAATATAGTAACACTAGTGCCTTCCCATATTTTCACCTTTGGGGTGGGGAAGAGGGAGAGTACAGCTTTTTAATATTTGAGAAATCGACTTTTTTTTTTTTTTTTTTTTTTAGTTTTAAAATTTGAGTACTCTTTATGACTACAGGTTATCGTGAATGATTCTGTTGACCATGTACTATGCACGGACATACTTTCTAAAATAAACTAAGAATTTATATTATAATTGTTTAAAATCTAAAAGGATTGTAACAGAATAAAATATTTATATATTACAAAGCACCATTTGAACTAGATAAAATAATGGAAAGGAAAAACAAAGTCAGATATGATCACTTTCTTCTGGGCAGTCACTGACAGTGGACATAATCCACTGTCAATGACTGATCAAATAAGGACGTATTTTCTTTCTTTTTACTATTAGAGATATAACTTAAAACATATTTTAGGAATAGATCCCCTATTGTCAAGAATTAAGTTTAATTATATGAGGACCTAAGCGACACATATAACAAAGTGTTTACAGAATTTGGGTGACCTCAAGAGATTATGAATCCCTTAGCTTGATGGCAGCATGAACATGACCAATTTAATTTAGATATTATAATGCACATTATTTTAATATAACAGAGAAATATATTTCACGAGTATTCTTTGTCTCACATCAAATTTAAATTCTTCCTATTGTACCATTATACTTTTGTCCCTTGTTCTTCCATTTCAACAAAAATGCCCATCAGCATTTGCACAATAATATTCCTATGTATTTTTAAAGTCTGCTATTATCAGCCTCTAAAATCTTACCCAAGGTCAAATCATTCCTGTAACCTTTTCTTAGATAAATATGTGATCAAGCCTTTTCATCAATCTCACTGCTCTTTTGAGTATGCTATTTATGTTGTACATTTCTCCTTTAAGTCACAGAGAAAGAGACTGTTAGGTACTGATCTGAATAAATTTGTGTATAATGGGAGGATTACATTGATTACCTTCTGTGTACATTTTCTTCATTCCTGAATTCTCCCTGCTGTTGACCAACAGTGAAAAATTGCTGAATCAACTTCAAATCATATCCTGAACTCAGAGACTGCTTTCTATTAAATTTCACAGAGAATAGTTCATGATTATCTAGTATGTCTATAGTTTTTTGTCTCTAAATGTTTACCACAGTTGATCTTTTCCTCACATATCTATCAATTACCTGATTTTAAGAAAGAAATGTTTTTTTAATAATCATAAGTTATTAATTCTAAAACACTAGTCCTCAACTATGCTTTCTTAAAAATAGATTCCATGATTTTTTAAAAAATTAAATCATTTTATTTTCCCTAAATGATAGTAGGAACAGTAAACCTTATACTAAGACTTTAATCATCAACATTTCCATTCCAGCATTTATAATTTAAATATTTGGGAGAAAGGCTGCATAATATGTCCTCTTTTTATACTAAATCACTAAAACTTAAGAGGTCTTATAATAAAGAAATCTATTTAATTTTGATTCAGAATTTCTTTTAAAGTTTCACAAACTTTCTATAAAAATTTGATCTAATTGAATTAAATTTCTGCTTGAAGTTATTTGAACTCAGATTGTGGGAACTGGAAAAGTGAATAATTACACATAAAAGCAGTATGTAAGCCTCATTAATTGTGGAACATTAGAATACAAATCAACAAAATTATGCTGCTCTGAAGTAAACAAAAATTTTCAGTTTTAGTTAATGAAATCCAGATATCTAGTATTCCAGGAAGTGCTCTTGAGGGCAATATGAACTGCAATTGTACCAGTTTGAACAAGTATTTAAGTCAGATCATATCTACAGATTCTATTTCTTTGGAAATTGCAAAGCTTTGTTTATTATTTTAAAAATTATGCTTATTATTTCAACATAACATATTTTAATGGAGTCAGATTTATCCTTTTTTTTTTTCTCCTTTGACATTTCTTCCAGTGTTCTAATTGGGATCAAACTACAAAATTATCAAGGTGGAGAATTAGAATTAGCCTTGACCACTTATTACATTCCCACCTGCTTCACAGCAAGCATAAGTAGGTAATATCTTTAAAATTGTGTCTTCTCATTGAAACACTTTTCTCTTGATTTGTTCATACCTCTTTTTATGTCTTTCAGTTAACTTTTAGCATTTGCTCTATGGAGGTCTTGCTGTTTGTAAGGTTTGATTTCTTCACATCGTAACATTTTTTTGCTTGGTGAAAGAGTCTCTTTCCACTAAACTTTCTAATTGGTTATTCTTGATGCATTGGATAGATTTTGTATGCTGATATGTTTTCTGGACATTTTTTCTTCTCATATTATAATATTTGTTTTTTGATGATTATTTTGGATTTTTCTAAAGAAAGTATTATTTTGTTATCTGCAAATAATTACAGGTTTTGTCCTTTTCTTTCCAATGTTTATATTCATTTATTTTATTAGTCTTATTGACTGAAACCTACACAACATTACTGATCAGATGAGTATCATTTAGTTCTTTGCCAGTATGGAAAATGTATCCAAATTGTCAATATTTAATATAATGTTTGCTAAAGTTCCACTCTTCCTAATAATGGTGGGAAAACTATATGGACAACTCTCATTCAAAAGTATCAAGGTTCTTTCTATTAACAACTTAAAAAAACTCTTTGAGAAACTCTGGCTTAATGTTATTTATCAAAATAATTTCAGCATTTTGAGATGATAAAACAGTTTTTGCTTCTTTCTTCAATTGAATTACATTAATGGATTTGAAAATATTGGTCCAGGTAAACATTTCTGTGTAAGTCCTCCTTATTTATAAAATATTATTTGTAATAATATGTTTAATACAATTTTTATTTTTTAAAAATAAGGAGTATTTACTATCTACTGGAAAATAAGCTTCACGAAGGAAAGGTTTTTGCTGGTTTTGTTCATTGCTATATTTCCAATTCCAAAAAATGATACTTTGTGCAAAATGAGAAGTAAATAAATGTTTGTTAAATTAAGACATGCATACAAAAATAAATGTAAATCTCCGTAATTCCTTTCCCCTCTTTTTTCTCCATTTTCTTTCATTTGCTATGATCTTGTCTGATGTGGAATATTGCAGTTATGACAACATGGAGAAATGAATTCGAATCGTTCTAAATTTCTCTAATGTTTGGAATATTTTCAATAAGTTTCTTTTGGGAGAATTTAGTAAACTCATTTCTAAAATAATCTAGAATATATGTTGCATCTCATTACATTCATTTATATACTTCTTGATCAAATCCAAGTTGTCTGAAAATACTATCATTTCTTTCTTTGACAATTTACATACCATTTATTATATTTTATTGCCACATTACATTAGATATGACCCTTAGTACAATGTTGAATAAAAGGGTGATAGCCAGAATATTTGTCTTGCTCTCAATTTCAAATGGAAAATTTTGAATATTTCACTAAGTATTCTATTGACTGTAAGATTTTATTGTAGACATTTAACAAATTAATTAAGTTCCTGTCTAGTCTAGTTTGCTAAGATATACTTTTTAACCATGAATAAGATTTAACTTTTATAAAATGCAAGGACAGTTTAATATTTAAAAAAAAATAATTAATCCTATTCATTACTTTTATCAGAAAAAAATGGGAAAAAATAGTAAAGTTATCTCAAATGGGATTCTATTCTCTCTGAGAACTTTTTTTTTTGATATTACATTAGTTAGAAAATCTTCCTATCTGAGATAGAAGAACCACAATCTATTCATAGAACTCTAAGAATTATTCAACTAACATCTTTCTGGTGATGGTTTCTAACCTCACCCCACTTATGCACAGATCAGTGTTTGGCCAAACACTTGAGAGGATCTTTCTCAAGAACTTTTGGATCTCTTTCTCTGTGTAGCTCCTTCATCTCTGGTATGATTCCCACAAATTCTGCCCATGTTGTCCTCCCCAAAATCCTTAACTCAGTGAGATTATTTGGATATTTGTTTTTCTTTCCCGAAATGTGGCCTAGAAATTGTCTCCAGGTAACAAACCAAATCTTATGGCCCACTGGGGTTTCTCCCCTTTTGTGAACATAGTCCTAGGCTGCCTTTAGTTCAAATAAATAAAACTATTTATTTCATATATCTTGTCAAGTTTCTTGTAGTCTTGATAGATAGTAGAACAATTTTTGAACATTATTTAGATCTCAAATTGGCTACTATCTAAAAAAATTGATGATCTAAAAAATGAATTTAAGACAAAACATATATATACACACGTTTATATGCTTATATACTTTTAAATGCTTTGTACTAATAATGATTAATTAAAATTATTTAATTAATTAATTAATTAAATTCCTTTTTATTTTTATTTTTCTTAATCAAATTTAGTTTTAGTGCAACAATTTGCCAACATTTCTTATTCCAACACTTAATATTCTCATTTTATTACCTACACCACCATCTCACATTACTTTTATAAACTTAGATGATCACTCATCATTAAAATTGCTGTTGATATGTCATTTTTTATTAAATATATAATTCTTCAGGAATCACTTTTCATTCAGGCCCTCAACAAACAATGTAGATAAGTCGTTGTCCAAGAACATACCATTTGAGAATAGAAGTCTATTTGCGATAACTACTATTTTTTCCCATTTTTTTCTAATAAAAGTAATAAATGGGATTGATTGATTTTTAAATATTAAACTATTTGCATTTTATAAATTTTAGTTAGCTATAAGATTCTTAAAAAGTTTTTAATCATTTACTCCTCATTTATATATTTATCTCATCATAAAATAATAGCACCCCATATAGTGGCCTAGGTCCACAAATCACATTTTGGGTTGCTATACTCATGTTTCATGTGTCTACATGTTGACTGGTGATGGTGGTGGAAGTACTGATTTGTGTGGGGAAATCAGTTCTTCGTTAAGATATGATAGTAAGAAAATATTCAACTGGAAAAATACCAGGCCTCTATATTCTATGTTTAATCATTCATTCTCAAAAGATAAGAAAAAAAGAATACGTACTTACATAAAGAAAAGTAACTAAACCACAGCTAGGTAATTTGATACTTTCTCTTTGAATCTTGTTCATCTGTGAGCCTTGAGTCTGTCCTATTGATTAACGAGTTATAGTCTATATAGAGTTTGAGTCCTGTTTAGTAAGTACTTAAAAAAGGAATAGAACTCTTTCTCTTTTTGGCTACTACAATTTTCACGAAATAGAACAAATCCGCTTGAAAAATTACGTCATTACAATCTGAATAATTATCTTATTGCTCTTGTATTTTACTTAAACTGCTATAACTTGTGACAAAATGAAAATTTCACTCATTAATATATATGATTCTTTCATTGCAATTTGAGATTTTTTTTTTCTCAAATCGTATTACTGAAAAAAGAAAACCAAACATTTAAATTACAAACTAATACACTGTTGGGTTCTCTATCTCCAAAGTGATAAAAAATGTGTTAAAGCAACATATTTTATTCTTTGATTAAAAAATAAGCTAAATACAAATCTTAATTAGAAGAGTTCATATTAGAGGAAGGGCAAGTAGGCTATGATTTTTTACTACCTATATTTTAACAATAAGAAAACAAAAAATTGCTATCTATATTTCATATTATTGAGCTCTTTGTAGGTTTCTAGATAAAATACAGGGTGCCACCTAAATTTGAGTTTCAGAAAAATAACAAATAATTTTTAGTATAGGTATGTTTTATGCAGTGTTTTTATTTGCTGAAGCTGGTAACTATACTTTTTTACTTTATTCATTTTTAGAGACCTTACGACTGCCAAGAGTCCAGTTTGTTTCAGAACTATGTCACTCATGAAAGAGAACATTTAATTTCTACTATGAGACCCTCCAATATTCTTCCTTTGTCATATCAAATAAAGAGGCTATATCTTTTAGATGGTACAAGTACAAAATGTTGGAGACTTTATCAGCCTGAGTTTACATTATTACTGAGATGTTGAAAATATAGATGAAAATTGCCTTACGCAGTAGAATGAATCTATAGTAGATTTTCTATAAGTAGGAAATAAACCTTTGTTGTATTGTTCCTGAGATTTGGATGATGATTATTACCACAGCATGATCCAGCCTAGACTGACTAATATCAAAATTATTATTATCAAAGTGAGATCTTTTGTATTTTGTGATCATTCAGGATAAACTGTATTACTTATAGATTAAATCAAATGGATAAAATAAGTAAGTTATTGTAAAGTTCTTTTATACTTTGGTAACAATTAAAATCCAGTTTTTGCCATTTTACTGATATTTTTATAATTCCATAGTAATGTTTTTTATGAAAATTAGAGACAAAAATAAATAACCTATTATCTAGTTAAACTCTTTTAATACAATTCTCTGAATAGAACCAAAAGTATTAAACTGAATTTGCATATTTTATTGCCATAAATTATGAGAGGGACTTCTGACTCTTTTCCAGATAAGTCAGTCATATTATATGTCATATCCTTCAAAGAATGTGACTGGTTGTTCAAGTAGAATATCCAAAACAGGTTGAAAATCAGGGACTTCGCCAAGAGAGAAGAGTCACTATCATATTTTTTTTTTCCTTTAGAAATATCCTATTGTTATTGTCATTATGCTGATTGTTCTAAAATGAGGAAATTGGCCCTTAGGATAAAGAAATAATCTGACTATGTCTGACTTTCTCAAAAAGGAATAAACTTACTATCCAAGTGGGAAGTGACTATTTTAGATAAGTGACAAGGTAGTAGAAAATAGAACGGTGGAATCAATGTGATGTGGTTTCAAATGAGAGTACTAATGGCAAGATTGGCTCACTGTTGAGACATTGAAATAAAACTCTTTATAGTTCCTCTATAGTTTCATTTGTATAAAATCCACAAACAAAGCAATTGGCTTAGTCCATTATGGTAGAGATTTTTGATTCTGCCTGTATATTATAATCTTCAGAGAATTTATTATTTTTTTAAGAAAAGTTATCTGACTCCTTACACAAGAATTCCAATTCAGAGGAATTGCTCAGTATCTGACTTTTTAAGGGTTTCAGTCCTGCTAGAAATTCTTCATGATTTGCATGATATGTCATATGACACATTTTTAGTTTGTAAAACTAAAATACACCAAGCTCATTCCTTGCTAAAAGGATCTTAGGAGCATAAAGCAAGGTGGTTTTTCTCTTATCTATGTTTAAATACATTTCTAAAACATATTCAGAATGCCAAAAGAAGAATGAAGAAAAGAAAATATAAAGAGAATATAGGAGGAAATTTTAAAAAGACTGGAAGAAATATAAATAGTTAAAAATTTTTCAGTTTTTCAGAACACATCATTTCTGGTACATGCTAGGAGTAATATCACACTCTAATTATAAAGGCATTCTGTAGCTATCCTAGCCACAAAACTTTATCCATAGAAAATGATGAATCATATCTTTTATTCTTTAATTTTGCCAATTTTATTACATTCTCAGGCTAGTGTCGCTGTTGCTCTGCAACAATTTTGTATACTGACAGAGTCATTTTATATTTAACAACTCAAAGAAGAAAAAAAAACGTTTAACCAATGTAATTTATAAATGAAGCATTTTTTCTTATTTTGGTTCTATAGAAGCTTCATAGAATAAGTAGAATTTATAATATAGCAAAAAACCTAAACTTTAAAATCTCACAATAAGCAGTTAGGATACTATTTGTCATCACTTGGTTAATGATTTTATCAACATACTTTTGTGATCAAGTACTATCACTATAAGGAGGAAAGAACTCAATTTTTTTTAAGTAGATATTTTTAAAGATAATTTACTTGCACGCTGAAAAAAAATCTCTCTATACGTATATATAGACATTACACTTACTTAAACATTTAAGTTCTTTGAAAGCATTGAAAATCATTAATGTAATGAAAATTAATTCTGTGGAATATTTTAAATGGCCCATGAAGAACATTGTACTGAAGAACATACATTTTCAAACAATAAAATTTTTGTGATGGTAAACATGCTATTCATTGTAATTTCAAAAATATGTCCACTCAGAATAACATTTTTGACCCTAATAAGTACTGAAAATTACATATTACTTACCCATGAGTTTACAATCCTTATTTTGTCATACACATATTTAATTTTCCCATACAACTATTATGATTCAACCAATCAGATTAAATTGAAAGACATTCATACAACCATTAAAAGGCATAAAAATATTAAATATTGTCCTACTCTCTTCTCCACTACTATCCAAGATTTATCATGACAGCATATTTGGCTATCAGTGATAATCTACATAAATCAAAATCTACCCACAATAGTTAACCTATGAGCCACCTTATTTTCAAATTGTGGACCTTTCTACCTACAGATAGGACCTTTCTACCTACAGTGATAACTAATTTATTATTTTCCTCAAAGAAATTAAACTATATTCCTTAGGATTTCCAGAAGTCATTATTTTGAATAACAGTTTCTAGATTTCCTTTCTGATTGTTCTAATTTCAAGACTACCTTTTATACAGACTTTCTATTTGATATTATGAGCCACATAAATATTTTAACAAAATTCGTACCTGAGAATACAACATCGAATCTGTAATAGTTAAGATAAACTGAGTTTATGGAATGTAAATCAATCATGATTTTATGATTTTTTTAAAATAAATTATTTTATGTGCTTCTCATTAGAAAGAATTTTTTTTATGTCTCAATAGCAAGATCATAGAATAATTTGAATTGATTTAACATATTTACAATAAATAATTTTAATTTTCAGATGTTAGAGGGGAGAAAATAATCACAAAATCTGTTACTAAAATGCGTGCTTTTATATGGTCACTGTCTTTGTCAAAGTGGAGTGTTTTATTCTCTCAGCTTAAGATAAAAGCTTAAACTAATTGTTCTTTGTATATTCCCTTCTGTGTTTTACAATTAGCAAGGTTGGGGGTAATAAAGATCAACAGAAACTTGATTTTAGTATGGTTCTTAGATTTTATTTCAAGTCTCTGATCTATTAGTAAGAACTTTTTTTTTATATATCTAGACACTGTTCAATATTGTTTTCATTTTAAGGCTATTAGTGTTTCTTCATCATGTTAATTTGTGTTATTCAAATGTTACTAGAAATATTTCCGTCTTTATATGTGCTATTCATAAAGATATGTCTCTGCTGGGTTAGAAACTCTTCACAATTTATTTTTACTTCTCTATCTTCTTGGTTATCATACTTGGATAATCTCCTCTGAAATAAATGTCAGAATTTAAAGATAAAATAAATGCAGAGTAATCTTTTAAGCCACACTTAGTAATAAATTGTGCTTTTTTTTGAAGCCAATTTGTGTTTATTCTATGATAACACTTTACTTGCAAACATAATTGTTCACTGATAGTTTTGAGAGGTATAGAATGTGTGTAAATTTTTTAAGATGAATGTAATAAATGGATTTCAAAAGTATATGAAAATAAAATATAATAAATTATGATCTCCAAGAGAGCTTTTATCTAATATATATTAAAGGCATTCAAGTTTTAATTTTTAAAATTTTTTATATGCACATTCTAATATTATATATAATATTAGAAGCTATGATTAGAAACAAGCCTGGGGGACTAGATGAATCATGGTGTTACTAATAGGATATTAAGTCTTTTAAATCTACACAGTCATTTGGTTGAAATCTAGCCAACCTTAATAGGGTACCATATTATAATTTGCCAAATTAAATGACTATATTATGAGACCCAGTTCTGTTGAATAGAGGGCTACATAGTACTTTATCCTGACCAACACAATCACTGTAAGATTAAAGGTAGTTTATTTTATATCTGCTCATGACCATCCACAATTGCTCTCTGAAAGATGAATAAAGATCCTTAATTAGTATCTAGTACCTAATGTAGGATAGTTTAGTGTGATGTAAATATCAGATTAGAAGGAATTAGACATTTAAATATCCTGTATCATAAAGATATTTTTGGAGACATATTTTCTTTAAATGTTTTAAATATTTTATGATAACATGGATTTAAAGCTCAAAATATAGTAAATAAAACGACACTAAAGAGAACAGTGAAGTTATTGATCAAATTAAATACATAACTCTTTAACATATTTCATGATCTTAAATTTAAAAAGTAACAAAATAATGTTTACCAGATCTGAAGCTGTTCCTGTGACACAAAAGTAATTTATACTAGGGTAACAACTGTAGGTGTTTGTAGAAATTTAAAACTCAGAGACTTGACTAATATATGTGACATAAAATCATAATTAAAAATTATTTCGATTTTATTTTAGATTTTTAATTTTTTTTATCCATTCAATTTTCTTATAATGTAAGAGAGTTGCTTTAATATGCTTCTGGCATAAAGTATAAAACGTGTACAGAAAGAAATCTAACTATGGGAGGTGAACACACAGTGTAAATATATATTATATGTCTTACTATTAAAACATAATAATTTTAATTGTAAGCAAATAATAATAATTTTCATTGTTAATAGGAGGGCTTTTAAACTTCTCTTTGTAAATTATATTTATTTAAAGAAGCCTTCCCTACCTCCAAAAAAAAAGTTCATAAATGTAGGCATGGATTAATAAAATATTAACCAAAAGAAAAAAAAAGTATAAAATGCATTAAAAGATAATTAATACTTGATGTACTTCTGGGCGTTAAGAACATGAACAGTTCTCTAATTCATCCATTTGCTAGTAATTCTTTTTTGATGAAGACATTTTCCAGAGGCCGTGATGTAGGAACAGAACCATAGCAATGTGATGGGTTTCCATGAACCTATCATTAATAATAATAAATGAGCATTAGCTTTATCATTTCATAGTGATAGTTTTCAGACTTGTTCTACACTCCGGAATACCTTAACTATTTTGAACCTCCCTTTGACAATAATCGTTCACTAGGCGATAATTCTTGAATGAGAGTGAGAAAGCAGTACATATTAAAATCTCTTGGAAGTGTGGGTGGAATTGCTTCGCATGTCAGTTCACCCTAGAACATCACTGTTTCTAGAACTACCTCTGATACTCCTAATTAGGAGGATCTTGAAGTCATAAGTCCATAGCTCTGTGGTTTTCTGTTTATATGGCTCTGCCATTTATTTATTTTTCCATTCAGAATAGAATGTTAGTCTTATGTTTCCAGTATCAACTTATCAATTTGGGACTCATTAATTTAATGTGAGCTATGCCTTTATAGACTGTAGGAAAAAGATACCTATAAATGAATAATTAATGCTATGTTTTATGGAGTAGTAGTCACTAAGTTTAGATATTAAGGAAGACTTTTTAGAGAAATTGATTTTTAAAGTGAATTTTGAACAATAAGTGACTTAGCTAGACAAAAACAGAGCCAAAGATATTTCAAGAAGATGAGGAGAAAAGGGAAAAAGCATCAAGGAATGAGACAGTACAAAAATTTAGCATATTATAGTTAATTCCATGAATCTATACTGCTTGGTGCATGTGCTTAATCGGTAGAATATAAAACCAGAAAGGTTAGTTGGACAAGAGCATTCCTACACACTCAAATCTGAACACAGTAGGTCTAGAATGGATTTCAGAATTTGTGTGATTCAATTGCAGCTGGAAGTTTAAGGACCACTTGACATTTAGAATTTAGGCACCACTCCTATTCGTTATGGGAACAATAAATTATATTAACTTAGAGAATGTGATCAAATAAGAATAAAGCATAATTCTTGCATTTAAGAGTCTCATACGAAAACTCATTAAAATAAAATGTAAGAAAGCATGTAAATTACCATGGGAAGAAGAAAGAATGGAAATTAATTTGTTCTATAGTGTAAGTCACAGTAGTCTTCTGAGAAGTGACACATAATGTCAGTCCAGACGATAAGCAGAAGTCGGGCAAAGGTGAGCGGTAGGATATTGAGTCATTGCCCATAGAAGAAATGCAAGAAAAGGTACAGAGACATTTTGTAGATGAGGTAGCATGCTGTAGATTTTTATCACTGTATAAGAAATTATCATAGTTTAGTGACTTAAAACAACACATATTTATTATCTCACAGTTTCCATGGGTCAGGAGTACACGGAATCTTTATCTGGGTCCTCTGCTCAGGGTCTCACAGGTTTCAATGTAAGCCTTGACTGGGCTGCATTGCTTTCTGGAGCCCTGGGTCCTCTTCCAAACATACTTAATTGCTTTCTGCAGCCCTGGATCCTCTTCCAAACATACTTGATTGCAGAATTCATTTCTTTGTTGCAGTCCTGAGGTCCCTGTTTTCTTATTAAATGCCGACTGGACTCTTGGTTCCTAGCAATCTTCAACTTCTTGCTATGTGGCCCTCTCATAGGCCCTCTCTTACATGATACCTTACAACTTCAAAGCCCATAGGAAGATCTCTTGCTCCAGATTGCTAATTGTGAGAATCATTATCCTATCACCTCTGCGATATAATATAACCAAATTAAGAAAATGACATTCCATCACCTTTATCATATTTTATTGGCTAGAAGCAAGTCACAGGCTCTGCCTACACTCAAGACGAGGGAATTATACAAGAGTGTGACTCATTTTGGTTTATCTTAGAATCCTGCCTACCACAGAGCATCAGGAAATATTAAGAATGATAGCCATAGGTTTGAGAAGACAGTCTTGAATTTGAAGGAAAAGCACTTTATATAGAATCAAATATAAAACAAATGAGAGCAGGACATATCCTAGAACATTTTGAGTGTAAAGAGTGGAGTTTACGTTATTGTATCATAATATTTAGGCATAGAATATAGCCTGTAGAACTTACTGGCATTCTGATTAAGGAGCTAAGTTTGATCTCTTTCCTCTACTCCCATGCAATTTTATGACAGGTTATTTGGATATATTTTGTAACCACAGTCTATAGACATATCGCAAATGTTGTGTTTCTGTTGAGTACTAAGATCATTAAAGATAGATAATATTACTCATTAATTAAATATGAGTGTTCTATACCATGCTTAACACTGTACTTAATCTAAGCTTATTATATTGACAATTTTTATATAGATGTGCTATTAGCATTTACATTTGCTGAGGGAATATGGAAAACACATTTGTGTTGTTTGCAGCAAAATCATTAGTGCAATGCAGTATAGATCAAAGGGGAGTGAACGACAAAATGTATGTAAATAATTCAAAATGAAGTTAATAAGAAAGAACCACCTTTTTCATACGAGTTTTTTTTTTTTAGCAGTTTCCTAATACGGACATTTTACTAAATAAGGAATGCTATTTGTATAGTGAACAAAACTTGAGATGAAAACCTAGCATTTACTAAATGAAAATGGGGAAAAGTTTAAAATAAATAACTGCAATTACCATCCTGTTCCAAAGTTTTCTGCTATTTAATTATATGTACCAATTATAAAATAAATAAATTTTAAAAATGAACATTAATTTCTAGTTTCTAGGCTAATATTTTTATTCTAATAAAAGCAGGTAATTACTTATCTTTCCACTAAGTTTTGATATTGAAGAAAGTGCCATGAATTATTTAAAAATAAGAGAATCTGTATATAAATTCTGTATATAAACCCCAGAAAATGTTCTCATTCTTAATATTCTATATAGTAAATATTTTATATTTTCCTATGTAAACCACACTCATTGATGGCTTTCTTAAACTCTCATAGTTTGAGCATTGATCACCAAGCTCAAGTCAGTTCCCCACTCTACCCCAGTTTCCCCCCAAAAAACCTCTTAGTTCTACTTTTATAAGGTATCAATAATTTGGGAGTAGATATAATTATCAATTCATTCAAAAAGAAACCACTCCCAATCTTCTGTAATGTAAAGTGCATGCTTTGCTTCACTGAGTCCTCTCAGTCCTTCTGTTATAAACACTTTCATCACTTCTCTCTACTAATTAAGAGCCTGAAGCATGAGATTTACCATTTTGTGTACTGCAAAATAGGTATTTCAGTCTAAGTCCATTTGACCAAAGGGCCTGTTCTAACTGCTTCTCTAACCCTATTCTTTGTCTGAATAATAGCTTTTAATGAATTATAAGAGTGCCAAGATATTGATATCTCAGGGCTAGGGCTGGCTGGGCATAGTTGGTGTTCCCTGAAGTCCTTGAGCTGGTCACTTCTGGGCCAATCCTAAAAGTATGGCAGAAAACTTGTCATTTTCTATGTAAGCCACCACATTTAAATTTTGGCAAACATTGTTTCCAGCTCAGAGAATACCATTGTGAGTCACAAAGAAAAGACGTTGGACATTATGGAGATTCTAGTAGGGCAGGACAAAACTTTAAAAAAGTAGACAAAAAGATATCAGCAATATACAAAGAGCACATTGAAAATGAAAGCTCAAGTGTTCTTTTAAGCATTAAAGAGAAACTAAAAAGGAAGAGATACATATGCCCAGGCCTACTATGTAGAAACTGGTCTATAAAATCTACTTTGAGAAAATGACGATTGAATTGATAGTAGAGCAACGTGAAAGAGTTAGTCATTTGAAAACCTAGGAGAAGAATGTGCTAACCCAAGAGTGTAGCAAGAGCAAAGACAAGCATGAAACTGTGTTGTCTGAAATTCAGGTATTCTGTTTTATAAAGTGCAGTAATATAATATATCCTAAAATACCCTTAAAATTGAAGCTAGGTATTTAACATATGAAAAGTAAATGAGCCCTTATTACTATTCATAAAGTAATGAATAATTTTTTATGTGATTATTTCAGCTTGCTGTGAGATATTGGAATATTCTGTTTCATCAGTATAGATTTGAATACTCAATTTGTCTCTAATGGTATATCATATAATGGCTGAAGGTGATCAATAGCTCCTGGACATATATGGAAACTTTTTGAAATCAATTGATTCACAGCGGTGGGCAATCTTGATATCAATGCTACTTTTGATACATTAGAATTTATTATTGGGACCAGCTGTATTACTAAGCCCTCTACCATCTGACACTAACACAGTGGCATTTCTGAATAATTCGTTGTGGTTTTCTTGATTTTTCTGATTCTATGCCTTAGAACTCTTAAAGCCAGATATTATTTAGCTGAGATAGTCTAGGAGTACCAGACCAAATATAAAAATTAAATTAAACTTGAATTTCAGGTAAGCAAAGAATCATTATTTAATATAAGTATTTCTCAAATATAATATGCTAAATTTATGTTAAAAATTTTGCACAATGCTAATTGCACCTTTATACAAATGAAAATAAAACCACTGCTACATTTTTATTTCAATGACCTGTAAGGTAAATCGAAACTTTAGGGATTCATGATCTGTTATTATTATATTTAAAGAATATGTTGTTATGGAAAAAACTATAGCTACTGTAGAAGATAAGATAGATTACTTATGATTTTCTTTTTCCTTAGTAAAGTTAAATGTTGTCTATCTAGATCAGAATTAAAGTTTAAATTAAATTGCTTGTATATGATATTTATACCATTCCTGAATGCAGTAGTGTTAAAATAATCATACCATATATAAAAGTTTAGTGAAGTAAAAGGAAGAAAACATATTTTAAAAAAATTGGGTAATTATAATTTCCTACCTGAAAGGATAGCAAGACATGAGAATTAATTTACCAGGGTCGTAGTAACAAGGTACCACAAACCAAGTGACTTAAGCAAAAATGTATTGTCTCATAGTCCTGGAGGCTAGAAATCCAAGATCCTGGTATTAGCAGACTTGATTCCTTCTAATGGCTGTGAAGGAGAATCTGTTTTATACTGATCCTCTAGCTTCTTTTGGTTTCCTGGAAATCATTGGCATCTCTTGGCTCGCAGAAACAGTACCCCAATCTCTGCCTTCATTTTTTCATGGACTACTCCTTGTGGGTGTGTCCAAGTCCAATTCCCCACACCTTTTTTAAAAGATACCAGTCATATTGGATGCCTATCCTACTCAGTATGACCTCTTTTTAATTAATTACATCTGTAATCATACTATTTCAAAATAAGGTCATACTTTGACGTACTGGGGCTTAGAACTTCAACATATGAATTTGGAGGTGGAGAGGACAGAATTTAACCCATGACAACATGGCAAAAAGAAATGAACAAAAAAAATTTCAAAAAGCAAGGACCCTAGCTTTATTTGAGTCTTCAATTTGTCTGCCCTACCTTTGTCAACTCTTAATTTCCCTGTCTTAATTTTATAACATGCAAAATGGAGCGAAAACTGTATCCTTGTTTCCTTCACAGGAATGTTGGGAAAATCACAGGAAATTGTGATATTTTTACAAGAATTATTAAGTAAAATATAAATCTGTCCTTTAGAATAATTTTAAAGCCAAAGAATCTTTAAGTCAAAATATAACCAGTTGAAATAATGCCATTTTTTTTAGTGTCTGAAAATGGAACATAAAAAATAACTGAATTATTCTCAACTACTCTGCCACATTGTATCAATCTAATCGCCAGAGAGAACTAATTATTGCCAGAGTTCTCTCTTTTTCCTCTGTCAGTATAGCCATTTGCTTTTACTCTTAAAATTATCTCTTTACGGGACTTGCAATCACCATTCTCTATTCTATATACCTGTCTCATTTTTTTTCCAATACAATTTTACTAAAAACAATATGTGAACTTGGCGTTAGTAGTGCAAATAATAATAGAGAAGAGTCATTATTCTTGATGTGTTATAATCTATTGGTGGGCACAGGCCACAAACTGAAAAGAAATTCTGGAAAGCTTCCTAGTAAGTGCTATGAACTTTTCATATTCTGATTTTTACACAATGAGTAAAAATATGAGGAGTAAAAAGAAAATTAGAAACCAATCTTATTTGTGAATAAGATGCAAAAGAGAAAACACAATAACAAACCAATCCACCAGATTAATCTCCCATAGCCAAGAATAATTTAAGAATAAAATAAGGTTTTACAATTAGAAAATTAATTTGAACATTTCATCATATTAACTGTTGAAAGGAAAATTACTTGATTAACTTAAGGATACCAAGAATTACTAAATTCAGCCTCTCTTCTTATTGGAAATATTTTTATATAAAATACATGCACCTGAAGTCATCAGCAAACATTGTTTCTTATCCACTAACTTTCAAAAATTAAATGTGCAGAAAAAAGTATTATAATTGCGAAAGCATTGCAATAAACATTCACATATACTTCCAAATTCACCATCTTTGAACATTTTACCAGATCAGTTTCTCCTCTCTTTTTCTCAACCTTTTGAAAGGTATTTATAGAAAGGATACTAATTCATTTCTAAATACTTTATCACATGTTGCCTCAGATGAGAACACACTCCCCATGTAATGGAAGTACAATGTTCAGGCTCAGAAAATTTACCACTAACAAACTAGCATTATCTACTATAAATCCATATTTAAGTTTCCTCATTTACCTCAATAATGTCTTTTATAGACTTTTTCTCAGTGTATTGTGTATTGAATATAATCGAGATGCCATGTTAGTCTCTTTTCAAATAGAACATTTTCCCACTTATTTTTTTATGACATGGATATTTTTGAGGAAATCAGATCAGTTGTTTGGGACATACCTATCAATTTGAATTTGTCTAGTTAGTTTCTCACACAAACACTCAGATTAAAGTTTTTTAATAGAGGTGGTACTTAGGTGATGTCACCTGTTGTATTGTCTTTCTCAGGGATTCACACTAGGAGACAGTTTATTCCACTTTGGCATTATGTTTGATTCATGTATTGGTTTTATATTACTACATAACAAATCATCACAAATTTAGCAGCTTACTTAACACAATATAAATTTATTATCTCACAGTTTCCAAGGGGCAGAAGTCCAACACATTTTAGCTATGTTCTCTGCTCATA
The DNA here is from genome assembly GCF_000325575.1 of Pteropus alecto. Classification (NCBI taxonomy): domain Eukaryota; kingdom Metazoa; phylum Chordata; class Mammalia; order Chiroptera; family Pteropodidae; genus Pteropus; species Pteropus alecto. The sequence continues at coordinate 6,818,974 of NW_006438088.1, read as the reverse complement.
AGTTCACAATCTAAAATCAAGGTGTCAGCCATCTCCAGCCAGCTGGAGATTCGACTTGGGAAAGAGCTGCTTTCGAGCTTGCTCAACCTGTTGTCAGAATTCATTTTTTTGGAGCTGTATGACCGTGGTCTCCATTTTCTAGAAAGCTGTTAGTCTGAAATCACTCTCAGCTCTTTGAGAGTGTGGTGTGAAAAACAAGAAAAAAGCATGCCAGAGCAGTATGTGAGATTTTACTTCTGATATTAAAAACAAGTCATAGTCTTGACACGTGTAGGTTACCTAATAATATTTCTAATGGGAGTCCAACATGCAGCCGTAGAGCTAAAAGTGATGTGCTGTTCATTATCTATATAGGTATCTGCATGTATGTATGTATGTATGTGTATATATATCCATAGGTATATACCCATCTATATGTTATTATTTTTATATTGCAAATACTCAAGCATGTTGATTATAAAAATATAACCATATAAGTAAGAAAATATAAATCTCTGCAATAATAATATCCAGGAAATAAAATACTTCAACACTTAAGATACATTATAGTTCTTTTTGTTCTTTTTCGTGCATGTTGGCACACACACTGATTTGATTAAGAACAATATGAATCTAAATTTTAGCTTCCTTTTTAACAACCTATAGTATATTGTAAAACTTCTCCTGTGTCATTTAATGGTCTTACATTTCATAATGTAAATGGCTTCACGGAGACCCCCTAGGGCAGAGGCCGTCTAAGTATTCACTATTCCAATTTCACTCTCTGGATATGTAAGAAAACTACATTCCCCAGCCTAGAATATATGCCTAATAAAAATACTGCATATACCACTAGGATTTTTGAATAGAAAAACTAGCAGTGATGATTCGGCAGATGTCAAGGCCAATAATGTAGACAGATTGAATAAAATTCCTGTCTGTATACAGTTTGATAATGCAACCATCCTGATTTGTCACTGTTGTTAATTAAACAAAGAAATAGAAAAACAAACAATGTGGCCTGAAAACAAGCATTTGTTTTAATGTAGGCACCTCTGGGAGGCAGGAGGTTTCAAAAGTTTCAGTTAGTGCTGTAATCATTGTCTTGAACCAGATTATTGGTGTTCGGTGTTCACTTGTTTCTCAACTTCCCCATTCAGACCTCACTATTTTAACAATTGATAGATACAGATATATCAGTGTAAAAAATCTCTTGTATGGGATATCAATGTGAAAAGATCTTGTGAAAAATAGTCCAATATACAAGTACAGTCTAGTGGATTTAATAAAAAAAGAAAGAATAAAACCCCTAAATACTCACTTTGTTCTTATGAAAAATATGAATCCATGCATGTGATACACTTTTTTTCTAAAATATCCTTCAAGTGAAAAGTCAGGAAACTGGCAAGTTAGCACTTCTGTGTGCTTTAGAGAAATGGCGTTAATAACCTTTTATTTTCTTCCCTATAGTTTCACTCTTATTCTGTTTTCCAGCTATGATTTTTTTAGCTGGCATTCCACGCAAACCAATTTTGTTACCTTTGGTTATGATTTTATATTTTAACCTTTTTTTCTCCCTGACATTTACCTTTCCGTCCATGATCTGTTTTCCCTAGCAGCAAGGCCTTCCTCTCTTTCTGTATTACATAATAATAAAATTGAAAAGGTGGTCATTGGATGCTCAGAGCTTAGTCTTCTATACTGTAGTTCAGCCATCAAGATTAGGTCTATAATTATTTTATGTTTACTTTCTTTTGAGTTGTGCCTGTGGAACAAGTAATAAATGTCTTCTAAACTCATATTTTTCTCTACTTACCCTCTCTACTTTTTTTCAACATTAATAGTCAGAAAAACAAATATTGTTTTGACAGCAGGTTCTTAGTAATATATACAGGCTTGGTTTGTATACAACAATTATTCTTGACTTAGCCAATTTTAAAGAACAGTTAATAGAGAAAATCACATATCTTTTTTAAATGATATAGTTAAACCTTTTGTTTTTCAGCTGTCTCCTTCTCTTGCTGTGAGCAAACACTTATTATAAATGTCAGAGAAAGAAAATGTCCTGAGAGATTCTTGTCCTTTCTATTTGAATGTTATGGCTGTACTTCTGAGAAAAAGTATTGCAATATTTTATATTCGGATTAAAATATAAATTTTACCTTACTTGAAATTCTCCTGAAATGTCATGTATTTCACCTTGGAGAAATACATGTAGATAATATAGCTATTATTAACTCACTTTAAAAATGTAAGTTGCTCTTCTCAGAATTTACACATTTATAGCTTAAAGTATATATATCTGGCCAAGAGATACTCAACGTTTCAACTTCTTCTTATGCTAACTAGAACACTGTGTGGGCAGCTATGTTAGTCAGCAGAATTACCAATCCATGGGGAGTATCCATGGGGATGAGTAATACTACTTAAAATTTTCCAGAACCTATGTACACATGAATCGCCTTAAAATTCTTTTAGATATTTTTCAGAGAAATGGGGAAAATATGAAATCATGAAGAATATTTAGAACAAATGTTAATTCCAAACAGTTTAAAAATAATACAATGAACTATATGAGAATTTCAATGGAAAATATATAATAGTTGATGAATTTATATATCTCAAAGTCTCAACAGTTTTGCATTTCAACAGTAAGCTGAGGGCTAATTTGAGATGATTGTGTAAAACTAATTGAGGTGGTTAGGAGGATGTATTTTCTATTTTTTTTTTTTTTAGAATTAAGCACTTTGTTGTTTTAAAATAAAATGCTCAAGAATTATTTCTGTACTATTTACTTGACACATTTAGCTATCAATTTAGCATTGAAGCCTCATGATTAGGGTTGATAAGCAAAGTTTTAGGTGAGAGCTTACAATGTAACAAATAGATATAAAAGTTAAGGCATTATAATTTCCTGTTTCTTGGAAGTACTTTTGCGAATTTATTGTTTCTGTTAAACAAAATACTCTGTGTGTGTGTGTGTGTGTGTGTGTGTGAGTGTGTGTGTTAGATTATCTTCCTGGCCAGATTCTTCAACCATCTCTGAAACTATACCTTTACTATGGCTTCAAAATAGGTGAGGTCTATTTCCTACCCTTGACTTTGAAAATAATTTGCGACTTGCTCTAGGAAATAGTAATAGTCAGGAGTGACTGACTGCACGCCATTTCCAAATCAAGGATTTAAGATTTAAGATTTGTTTTCTTTTTCATCTTTTTTCATTTCTGCTATCATTATTAGAAGAACGAGTGCTGGTTAATCTGCTAGTCAAAAGTGAACAAGAGACAAATGAAGCAGAGACACCCGATGTTACCTATAGATCTTTAGTAAGATGTGTATCAGTTCTAGCCACTGCTTATAAAACAGATTTATCCAGCTGATCCCTGCTTAAATCAGCCTAGCCTCACAAATTTGTGTATGTATGAGAATAAGTGATTGTTGTTGTAAACACTAGGTTTGATTTAACAGTGTTAACGAGGTATAATTGATATACAATAAACATCATATATTTAAAGTACACATTTTGATGAGTTTTGACATATGTATACATCTATAAAACCATCATCACAAAATTGCCATTATCAGATAATGAATACAATTACTGCCAAAATTCCAAAATTTGCTCACACTAATTTGTTGGTTTGTCCTTCCCATAGCTCATTGCCCACCTGATCTACAGGCAACCACAGATCTCTTTATATTACCATAGTGACATTTTCTAGAATTTATTTAAATGAAATTATGGAGTAGATACCTTTTTCCTTGTCTACTTTTTGTCAGCAAAATTATTTTAAGAATCATTGATGTAGTAGTATATATCAATAGGTCATTGCCTTTTATTCTGAGTAATTTTATATTGTGCGACTATTCCATTCATTAACCTCGAGATCACTGTTTGTGTCATTTCCAGTTTGGGGGCTACTAAAAGTAAAGCTCCTATGAACCTTAAAATATAACATTTTGTATAAATATATGCTTTCCTTTTTCTTGAGCAAATGCCTCTGGGTGGAGTGACTGGGACATGTGGTAAATGTGTATGTAATTTATTTAAAAACAAAACAAAACAAAAAAAAACTGCCATACTGTTTTCCAAAGTGGTTTTACCATTTTACATTCCCAGCAATAGAGTATGAAAGTTTCAGTCTATCCATATGCTGACCAACACTTATCATTATTGGCCTTTTTAAATTTTAAACATCTCTGGTATATAGTTATATATCCTTGTAATTTTAATTTGCATTTCTCTAATGAACAAAGGAGTGGAGTATTTTTTATGTGCTTATTTGTCATTCATATATATCTTCTTTAGTGAAATGTCCAAATCTTTGCACACTTCATTGTGAGTTCCTTATATATTCTGGATACAAGTATTTTGTCAGAAATGAGATTTGCAAATATTTTCTCCCAGTCTCTGACACATTTTTGTATTCTCTTAGTGGTGTTTTATGACAAACAGACACTCTTAATTTTGATAAAGTTCAATTTATCAATTTGTTCTTCCATGAATAGTAATTTTTGCGTTTAAATCTAAGAAATTTTGTAAAAACCCAGGTTAAACAGATTTCCCTCTATGTTTTTCTACTAGAAATTCTATAGTTTTAGGTTTTAAACTTTAGGCTATGATTCATTTTGAGATAAATATTTTATATGTAAGTGAGGCACAGCTCAAAGTTTTATTTTTATTTGTTCATTTTTTTGCATATTGTTATTCAATAGCTTCAGCACCGTTTGTTGAAAAGATTATCCATTCCTCATTGAATTGCTCTAGCATTTAGTAAAAAAATCAGATTAGGCTTTTTTTAGTTTTATTGTTCAGTTTTTTTTAACTCTAAAACCACACTGTTTTGCTTACTATAGGTTTGTAATGAAACTTAAAACCTGGTTTCATTAGCCTTATTATTTCATTCTTCTTTTTCAAAGTTTTTATTTTTAATATCTTCTATACTTTTGCATATTTATATAAAATTTAAAATCAGCCTATTACTATGGAAAAGCCTACTGAAATTTTAATTGGTATTGCATTGCTTCTATAGATTAGTTCTGGGGGAATTGACCTCCTACGATTAATTCTTCTGATCCATGAACTTGGTGGTATATCTATTTATTTAGGTCTTCTTTATTCTCATCTATGTTTCCATTCATTTCTCTCAGCCACATCTGCATTTCTTTTTTTAGTATAAAGTCAATACACATCTTTTGTCAAATTTATCCTTAAATGTATCATAGTTTTGATGCTTATATAAATGGCAGTTTTTAAATTTCAATTTGTTTGTTAATGTATAAAAATACATTTGATTAGTGTATTAATTTTGTATCTTGCAAACTTACTAAGCTCACTTATTATTTCTAGTATATTCTGTGTAAATTCACTAAGGTCTACTATGTTGATAATTATGCCATTAGCTAATAAAGATTTATCACTGACTATATGTCTATAATTTCTTTTTCTTTTATATTTTTCCAAATACTAGAATCGCTAATGCCATGTGGAAAGAAAATAGTGAGAGTAAATGTCCTTTTCCTGATGTTCAAAGAAAAATTTACTTTTTTACCATCAAATATAATATAAATTATATTGCCTGGATTCCTTTTATTAGGTTTACACACTGGATCTATTTTCAGTCTGCTGAGAGATCTAAACAGAATTAGATGCTAAATTCGTAAACTTATTTTTTCTCTCATCCCTTGAGATGATCAGTTTTTTCTTTTAAATAGTGAATTATTTTAATCGATTTTAGAATGTTTAATTTTGTATTGCATAGATACATATTTCAGGTTATCGTGGGGTTAATTATGTGTTGATGTCATTGGACAACAGGGTTCTCACATATTTGATCAAACATTATTCTGGGTATTTCAATGAGAGTCTTTTCAGATGATGTAGCATTTGAATCTGTAGACTGAGTAAAGCAGATTTCCCTCCCTATGTGATGTGTCTTGTCTAATCAGTTGAAGGCCATAGAACAAAAAGCCTACCCTTATCCTGAGAAAGAGAGAATGTCTCTTGCCTTACTACTTTTGGACTGAGATACCAGTTTTTATTCTACTTTCGAACTTGAACTTAAACATTAGCTCTTCCTGGGTCTTAATCCTGCTGGCATTTAATAAGAACCATATCAGCTTTCCTGGTTCTTACGTCTTCAGACTCAGACTTGAATTAAATATCAGTTTCCCTGAGTCTCTAGCTTTTTGACTCAGACTGAAAGATCTCACAACAGTATAGTTTCATTTCTCCTTTCCTAGCCTTTATACTATTGTTGTCATACATATAATATATATAAATATACATGTACTACATATAGATACATACACACATATATAGAGTCTACAATGCATTATTATATTTTTTAAAAAATTATTTAAAAATTAAAATAGAAAATATTTTATATTTACTCATACATTTACTTTTTTTCTGTATTGATGTATGAAATCATTATCCTTCCTAAAAGATAGTGTAGATCTGCTAGTAATAAATTCTTTCGGCTTTTGCATATCCAAAAATGTCTTTATATTGACTTCATTTTTTCAAAAACATTTCATTTGGTATAGAATTTTAGGTTGCCAAGTTTTTCTTTTAGTACTTTAAAGATGTTGCTTCACTGTCTTCTAACTTGCATTACTTTTGATGAGCGATCTGTTATTATCATTATTTTTGTTATCCTGTACAGGATGTACTTTCAAGATGGTCTTTTTATCTCTAATTTTAAACAATAAGATCATTTGTGCTTTTTGCATAAAGTTCATTGAACATGTTGCATATGTTGGTTTATAGTCATCAAATTTGGAAAATCTAGCCAATATTCTTGTCACATAAAAGAATAAAACTTTTCATTACATTTTCAACATTTATGTGGAGTCACATATATTTTGAAATATATTGAATGGTAATTTTATGCTTTAAATACAAACATTTCATCAATGAAAGACATTTTAGTCAAAATATTGTACAGCAAATCACTTCAAGAAGCATTCAATGTACTTATCAGTCTTCCCATCTTTTTAGGAGGTGCAACAAGTTGATGCAATAACTACAAGATGGGATATAATGTAAGAAAGTTGGAAAAACTTTGCTCAGAATTTGAGATCTAATGAGTGCCTCTATATCTGTGATTTCCTTAAGTTAGGATTTGATTACAAGGTCAAAGAAAAGAAGTACAAATCTCTAGATTTAATTATCTAATATTATATTTATCTCTGTAATATGTGAATATATATGTGTGTATATATATATATGTATACATATATATATATATTTAATAGAGATTTTTTGGTCTATTAAGGCATAATTCTGGAAGCTGAACAATGAATAATTTTTATTTTTATTTAATAAATATTTATTATGATAAATACTATCTGAGAGTACTGGTGAGATTACAAAAATTAAAAGAAAAAGTAAATTAAATTATATTAAATCCTATGAATAAAGTAAAACAGGGTTATGCAGAAAGTGACCACATAACTGAGTTGGGAATTTTATAACAACATTAGACAACATGGTCCAAGAAGTCCTTTCTAGTTCATAATTTTTTAGTTGAAACTTAAAGGTTGAGAAAGTGAGGATTTCCAAGCAGAGTAAATAGAAAATTAAAAAGTTCTGAAATAAACCAATCTTAAAATATTTCAGAAATGAAAAGAAGGTCAGTGTAGCTGAATCATAATAGGCAAGGAATTGCATGATACCAATAATGTAGTAGAAGGCAAGATCTTAAAATGGAGTTCGTAGACACATA
>NW_006438088.1:6790311-6811216 GCF_000325575.1 Pteropus alecto | reverse complement strand
TCAGCATTTTTAAAAGATCACTCTAATCTGCATTAAAAATGGATGTAGAAGAGCAAGATGGAATTTATTACAGTAATTTTGATAGTCATTGATGTTCTTCTGAGATAGAAAAATATGTATAATGAAATTTACAGTTTACTAAAAAATATTCTTCCAGTTTGAAAAGAAAACTAATGGACTTAGTATTGAATATTCTAGAGTAAGTTTTGAGCCAGTCTCTAATTCTGTTTTAGCTTCTCATGTCAACATTGAAAGTATTTGAAATTACTTTTATCTAAATTATATTTTATGTCTTTCATGTTTTCTTTATTTTTGCCTTACAATATTTTCAAGTAATATTATAAATATTTTTCTATCTTGGTACACTTATAAAGGATTAAGAAGGTTATAAGAGGCTTGTTTATAAAAATTATAAATTTTTTTGAAAAATATATTTCTGAAAGTAAAAACAAAGTACTATAGAACAGAAATAAAATTATCACTTTAATCTTCCTTTTCATATGCTATCCTAATTTCTAATATTTTATGTTACCAGGATATTATGTTCATAATAAATGCTGAATATAAATAGAATATGTATGTATATATAGATACACTGATTTATCAATTATTTCATGATTTGTTTATTTTATCCTCACAAATTCACCTGGTAAATGATCATGACTAATATTTCAACTGAGGCTTATTGCACCAAGGAATGTGTTAGGCATGTAAAAGAAATTAGCAGTGCATATTAATAAATTGCATATTCTACACACTTAGATATGTCTGGGCAATTTGTGTTACTCCTCCAAGTCATTGATTAACAAGAGTATAAGTTAAGGATTTTTGTTGCTTATTTTATTCAGATTTTTGTTATTTCTTTTTATATTACTGAATGAAACAGCAATTGCTTGAATACATTCTATGTATTTCAAACTTATGATTTATGTTCATTTTAAGATTATACTACTTGCAATATTCGTTATGAATACAAGACCCTTGTTCTATTTTCAAGTCAATATTATTCTTAATAACATTGTTCATTAGTATACTTTGCACATTTATAAATATGCTGTAGTCAATGAGTAAACATATTTTCTATTAAATGTATGATAATGTTACCAGCTTGGAAATCTTCTGTTATAATAAAACACTCAATACCATTAAGCTATATTGGCAATATTTTCATATTATCGGACTGTCACAAAGAGATAATAAACAGAATGCAGTGAGATATATGGATTGATAAAGCCAGAAATGTTCATATTTTATTTTATTAGGTCAGAGTATGAGAGACTTATATTATGATGCTAATTGCTACATCTTTATTGTTGGATGTTTGTGGCATGCTTACATCGTCAACGTATACGGTCCTCAGTTTTTTATTCACCATGATCATTAGATATTTCCTTCCTATTCTGAGGCCAGAACCAAAGTCATTGAATTCTATTCTCTCTATACATTTGAAAGAACTACTACATAAATTTTAAGTAAGCAGAAATGGGAAAGTTGATTTATTTTATCAGATATGTGCCATTATTCCTCTGGAAAAAATAATGCCCATTTTTCCAAACAGTAAATATGATTTCAAAACAAAACACTGACAAGGTGTCCAAATTCTAAATGCAGCCTTCAGAATTTTCTGAGCTAGAAAATGTTTGTTTATAGAAACAAATAGGATGGTATTGTTTTAACTAGCTCTCTTGGTAATAGCTTTATTCTGTATTTTTTCTCAGTGTAACAATACCCTGTAAGACAAGAAAGAATATCTGTGTGTTCAATCTTTTGATTTCACCTGAAATGAAGTTGCTGTGCCTCTAAATCAATATCTCAGTGTTGAGTTGATTACATGTTTGACGTTCGTAAAGGGATGAAAGAAGTCTGAGATATTGCTCCTGTGATAAGTGGGAATGTGCAGAAACAACCCAAGTTATAACTGCACAGAGTTGTTGTCGTGTTTTTTTTTGTTTTCGTTTTTTGTTTTTTCCTATCAGACTATGCTGTATGCTGTACACAGAACTGGTTTGGGAATTTGACTCCTGTTGTAAATTGTAATTAGTGAAAAATGCCATAGAACTGAGAGGGTCTGGTTAGATCAGAGAGGAGTAACAGCCAAGATTGTCTTCTCAAGAATGCAAATCAGTGTACAAAATTAACCACCTTCTTAATTCACTTATAATCCTGAGTCAGCTATCCAGAGAATTGTCAACCCTTTCACCATGAAAGAAAAACTTATTTTTATATTATTCTTGTCTATGTTTAACACGGAGGGCAGTGTTGTTAAGGGCAAGATACAAGATATGCTAACATTCACAAATTAGTATTCATTGGCTCCAGAGTCATAGAAAAGGCTATGCTCTTCTTGAGGCTAGGGGCAGGGTAGAAAATAACAGATCTTACATGGATGAGTTTGATATAGGAAATCCTGTGTTCTCTTCTTCTGGTGCAATAGAACCTGACATGGCATGGTCTGAGGAACATAAAACTAGAACATAAAACTAGATAGCAGAATTGAGAAGATCATCCAAAGCACCTTATTTTTTATTTTTGTTTTTATCATTCACGAAAACATAGATATTAATGAAAGGAGGTTAAATAGGTATTTCTCAGATAGTCATTTAGAAGGATGATTCAAGGCACTCCCATTAGTCTGTCTCTCTTAATGTTCAATGTGTAATTGACAACAAACATGAAGCTGATTTCTCTGGAAGGTCACTATTAATTGTCCTTTTGTGCCTTGAGAGCAGGGCATCTAAAATTTACTTCTAATTGTGCATTATTTTTTGATATTTAATAACAGTGATTTTAAAACCATGGTTAACAGAGCTCTAGAAGTAACACAGGGTCAACTGTTGCAGGCAAGGAAGAGATCATTTGCTGGTCTTAGACCTCTTACCTATTTTGACAACAGCTGTTCCACTTTTATCAGTTTTGTGTTTTTTCATATCATTTTGATTGAAAACTAGTAACTGCTAAAAACGTGCTATGATATAGGTCAGGTAAAGAGGAAGTGCTGAGAAGTAGAAGTAATTGTGCCTTCGTTTCTTTTTGTACTCAACAAATTTTATTGAGCTTAAGACAGCAGTAAGCTACTGAGGAAGGAAGAGATTCTCTGGTTTTTAGTGGAAACAGGATAAACATAAAGAAGTAGAGTGGCTGCTATGGTGATCTTCGGAAGGCAATAAGGGATACAAAAGGGGAAACGGAGCTGTAAATGTAAAGGTTCACGAAATTAACCTGGCGTCTGCCCTCACTGGAGAAAAGTTAATGACTTCCAGCACATGAAAATGTATCACAGAACTGTTTGTTTGGATTTTGAGTTCTTTGTTGGTACAGTTTATGCTTTTAGTATAATTAAGCAAATACATTCTTTTAAGCCCTCAATAACCTCTATCATTCAATATCAAATCATATATAATGATGTTAATCAAAATGTCAAATATGAAATATTTTACTTAATGGCTTCGATGTCTTGTGACTTGTGACAAAACAAAGTCTGGGAAAAATGTTCATAATTAACCATCTACATTAATAATTCACTTGAATACAGTTTCCTAATTATACATATAACTTCTCTTCAAGGCATATTAGTGGTTTATAGTATACATACTTTATTTTGGGTATTATGATTTAACTTAAAATGTCATATTACATATTATACAATAATTTTCTGTTAATGGAGATTACTTGCAATTTCAATAGAATTTCCCATTTTGGGGGGAAAACAACTAAAAATGTTAGTAAAAAGTTCCAGTTTAGTATTTTGATTTTAAGATACAACTAATATACTTTCAGTTTATTTTAAAGATTTTTTTTTTTAGATTAAGCATTCAAAGTCATGCAGAAATTAAATGAAATTAATTAAGCATGTTCTTACAATACTGATGAAATTAATCATTCTTATTGCTGTTTTAGTAACTTTTCTTCAAAGACTATCAAATTAAATATAAATCAAAACTTGAAAAATAAAAAATCTAGATATTAAACTATATAATTTAGGCCAGAAAATATCAATATTTTAGATACTTTGATATTTTTGACTCAACATATACCACTAATTTAGACCAAATATTGTGTAATATAAATGCCATCATGTAGGGGTTGACATTTTCTGGTCTATTTTCTATATTAAATTCTATCTTAGTTTCAGCAGTATGGTGTGTGTGTGTGTGTGTGTGTGTGTGTGTGTGTGTAATACAAAGGGCCACGCATAACCAAACTGAGTTTGGAAAACGACAAAGTGGAAACATTATTTTTATGGATATCAAAAGTTATTTTAGAACTCTTCTGCCTGCAGTCTTAAAATGACACCTCATTGAGGCATTCACATGGAAAACGTATTGCTTTGTGTAACTCAAATTTACATTGGTGACAGAACTTTGATGCCCTGGTATATTAGAGGCTTAAATGACTTTTGCAGCTTAACCTAGATTACTCCCATTCAAATAAATCTCTAAAATGTAACTTTGTAGTTTCCGTTAAGAATTCAAATAAATGTGTTCCTAATTTTTTCATCAATTTTGAAATTACCTTCACCTTAATTTTTATAAACTTTGTAAATAAGTAAAAAAAATTAATGTACCTGGCATTTAGTTAATATAGAGATTAAAACAGTTTAGTATTGGCATAGACATGAAAAAATAGACTAATCAAACATAGAAAAAACTAATACATACATGACATGGACAGTTGATTTACAGCCAACTGGTACTGCACAGAATAAAGGAAATACTTTTTTTTAAATAAAATAATGCTGCATTAATTTAATATACCTATTAAAAATATTTTGGTTCTTACCTACCTGCTATTAACATGAAGATTTATAGTTATGAGATGAAAGTTTAAGTCATATACTGAACAATAGTATTTGTAATTTGACAAAATACAAGTCTTCAGAATAAAGGACTTCTATAGCTTAGTAATAATGATGAGAAAAAAAACAATTGAACTACCAACCAAAGTCATCAATCCAATTATAAATGGACATATTTATAAAAATACATTTCCAAAAAAATTCAAAAAGCCAAATTATATGAAATCATGTTCAACTGTCTTATTACTTGGGGAAATGCAAATTAATTGCCTGAGATACCACAAAACAACCACAAGAATGTGAAATTAAAAATAGTGACAACATCATTTGTTGGCAGAGATGTGAAGCAATATCAACTCTAACATACTCCTAGTAGAAGTATAAATTTAAAAATTGTCTGAAAGTACTAATGTTGGACATTTTATGTCATTTGATGAAGCAATTTAACTCCAAAGTTTATATCCAACAAAACTGTATACATGTGGGTAATAAAGCATACATGAAAATATTAATAATAGAATTATTTACAATAGCCCCAAACAGACAGCAAGAGTTGAATGGATAAATTCTGGTAGTTTCCTAAAATGAATACTATACAGTAATAAGAATGAATTAACTATCTCTATCCACAGCAGCAAGGAAATAACAAATATAATTTTCGGTCAAAGGAAAATGTCCACAAACAAATCAATTTGCAAAATTTTATTTATATAAAGTTTTAAAACAGGGAAAACAATATCACATTTGAAATCATAATAGAACTAATTTTTTAGGAGAATGGTAGGGTAATTATTAGGAGGGGGCAGAAAGGGTGCTACCAGAGTATACCCTTCTCTCTCTCTCTCTCTCTCTCTCACTTTATTGGGTTACACAATTCATCAAGTTATACATTTTTAATCTGTAAAATTTTTTGCATGCATGGTATTTTGCATAAACATTTATTTTAAAAGTTCTTCACGGTCAAATACATTTGATCATTACTTTTGGGAAATGTGTTAAAATGTAATGTTTCATAATTTTTGTAAATCATTAATATATTGTTATATTTTTCTCTATAAATGTAGTATATTATGTACCATTTATTAAGTTTACTTCTCCCACCCACCCCCCCAAAAAAACACCTATTGGGAACTATTCATTTATGTGCAAATTATTTGGTATGGCGTATCAAGCTCCTTATGATCTCATTCTTACTAACTTTCTCAGTCATTGCCTTTTTCTATTTCTGGGTTATGCCCTATATGTAAACCACACTTGATTACATGTGTCCTTCAAATAAACTCAGCTATCTTTTTCCTCCAGACCTTAAAATACAAATTCTTGTTCTGTCTGAAATATTTTTCGATTTATAACATAGTTGAGTTCTATGTAGTTTTAAGACTCAAATTGTTGTCATCTCCTTCAAAAAGGTTATCATAATTCATCTAGTCTGTGTTAAATGTTTCCTTTACTTCTTTTTCTTAATAACCTGACCTCACTCTATTATAGCACTAATGACATTAGTTTAAAATTAGAATATAAGCACCATGAAAATATCTCATTCATCTTGGTATCTAAAGCATTCATCACAATTTATACACAATAAATGTCAAATGAGTAAGTTTATTACATTTTGAAAATCAAAGAAATTTTAACCATCTTCCTCATTTGTAATGTGATAAAATAGAGGTCCATCCAAGGTGCTGTGATTTTTTTCATTTCATTTTTTTTGTATATATATTTATATGTGTATGTGTGTGTGTGTGTGTATATATGTGTGTCTGTGTGTGTGTGTGTGTGTGTGTGTATAGAAAGATTCAGAGTCATTGTCAAAATTCAGATATCCAGATATCTAACACAGTGTTCATTCATCTTGATCATTTTTGCAGAAAGCAACACGATGCATTTGACTATACAGAGACATTCATTTAATTTCTACACTGATGCAATCATTGAATACATCTCCAGCTGCAGATTTCCTTGCAGATAAGAAATTTATATTTTCTATGTGTCCTCCCATGTTTTGTTTGAATTGCTTGGTCAGCTCATGAATGAATATGAAATATGCTTAGATAAGGAAGCACACCATCAAGAGATCACATGGCTGTCTTTTTTCTGCTTTGTATTTGGTATGTTCTCAGGGTATTGTGAAGATTAATTGACTTAATACATGTGAGGAGCTTAGAACAGTGCCTGATACACAATAAAGTCCAGGTAGAGGTTAACTATTATCATCATTTTCTGTATCTGCACTTAGACAGTTGTCTGTTTCATATTATGAAAAGAACTTTGAAGGAGCATAAAAACACATGGTGTATGTTTGTGCAAACGATGCTATGTTAAAATGAAAAATAATTAGGCAATAAATTGAGCTTCAATGCTAAAATAATCTGTGAGGAGTGAACAGCAAACCTTAAATTAACACCAATCTTTTCTTATTGTCATTGTGCTCATGTGTGCAAAATTTTATGTATGCCTGGCAAGCTGGAATGCATATGAATTAGCTTATAATGCCTCCCCCACCTCTTCTTATGTTCCCTGCTATGGTTGTAATTAAACTTTGTTACAATGCTCAGGTGCCATTGATTGTTTGTAAATGTAAGTGAGAGTAATAAATCATTGAATTATAAGGTTGAAATGACTTTATTTTAAAATGAAAGATTAAGAAGTGCCAATATGTCTGAAAATTTTGAAATATGTAGCTTTCATCGTAGCCTGTGTCATCCTCAAGAATGCAAATTATCTGGGAAATATATATGCATTCAAACAATTTTCTACAGAAAGCATAGGAAGTCTGATATTACCCACAACAAAGAACTCTTTCTGTTTTTTTGTGACCTATATTTATTAATACTATTATAAAAAATTATTTTGGATAACATTTCTTTTATACCACACACTGCAATTATTATCAATGTATTTTTTTCTCAGGGTTTAGTTTATGTTTCTGATATTAATAGAAGTAATTATATCATTTTGTGATTTAATTTTAGAGTGGAATGTATAGTATAACTTTATTCATTGCTAAATTTTGTTTTATAATATAAATGTTATGTTTTCCCAGGGCTGCTGAAATAAAGTCTCACAAACCTGGTGACTTAAAACCACAGAGATTTATTTTCTTATAGAACTGGAGGCTAGCAGTCTAAAATCTATAGAGTATAGCCATACTCCCTCTGAGAATCTGGGTAGAATTTTCTATTCTGTACATTACGTCCCCATGACTTATTTATTTTATAACAAACTTCTTCTTCTTCTTTTTTTTTTTTTTATAAGGACACCAGTTACATTAGATTAAGGGTCCACTCTAATAGCCTTATTTTAACTTGGTTAACTCTGTAAAGATCCTATTTCCAAATAAGGTCACATTTTGAAGGTACTGGGGATTCGACTATGGACTTCAACATATTTTTCCTGTGGGACACAATTCAACCTCAAACAACAGGTGTTAATGACATTTGAAGATATGGACATTGATCCAGTTGTTTTCATTTAAAATAAATTGGGGTGGGAAACATTTATATAATATATCAAATATGGTGTAAGTTCTTGATTCAAATTGGACAGTAACAAATTCTTAAATTAAGAAAATTTCCATGTTTTTTCAAGCACTTTCTTTTCATTGTTAAAAAGAAAAGTAAAACATCTTCTAACCCATTTTAATATTATTCCTTCAAGACATAGGGACATGAGTAGATATGTTTAATGACATCACAACGAGACATATATCATGAAAAGTCTATATATAATTCAAACCAAAAGTTTATCCAAATTTTAGCTGACTTTAATTCTTTGGTATAATATAGTAATGTAGATATTTTATTCTTTGAGGTTTGAATTTTTTAGCCAGTTGTTTTCATACAAAAGCTATAAATCAATTTATAATATAATCCTTCTTAATCTGTTAATTCAAATTTACACATATTTCTCTCAAAAGTCATTTGATACACACGCATATATTCTCAAGCTTTAGCATAGAAAATGAGTATTAGAAAGTATCGAATAAAGTTTTCAGGAAAATTGTTCTGTTGACGTTTAAAAAAAAACCTTAAATAAAAAGCATTTTTATTGTGTTATTGTATTGCATAGAAAATGAGTTAATGCCACCTTATTTTACAGACACTGATGGAATCACTATGACGGGGAGCTATCTTGTAAAATCGTCCTATTACAAAGTAAGACTGAGTTGCAGAGAATCAGAGTACAAGTTTATTATTCTTAAAAAGAAACATCTATCATAAAATTCTATATACATTTCTTAGAGGTTATATTCATATGAAATATATTGATTTCTCTGAATATGATTGATCAGTGAGTTTCTGAGAAGGCCTAAACATTTCCAGTTGATAATAAACTCAATGGAAATCAAAAATATGATGTTGCTGCCTAAATATTTCCAAACAAACTGTACTAATAGTAATTTAGTTTCTAGAAATTTTACTGAATTTTACTGTAATATTTCTTTTGAGTCTAGTGAACTATTACTGTAATATATGCTGTAATATTTCTTTTGAGTCTAGCGAACTACTATGTAAGAAATACATTGATATACAGGGCCATAAGAAAGGTAATCTATGTCACAAAAGGTGGGATATTTTATAGTACGAGAAATGTTGGAAAAATAATTGAGTATGGCATATCCAGTTAAATGTATTTGGGTTATCTTATAATAAATGTTGAGGAAAATATTAAGTATATTTGTCATAGTGATTCCTGTATACATGAAAACTGACTTGCATTTTTGAATAGTTTGATTCATGATGTGGTTTATTGGAAAGGAAATTTTATTGAGAGACAGCTACATGAAGGCTTTTTCTTTGATAGGTACTTCAGTTTTACCATTTCATCTAATCTTCATAAATAGCCATTAGATTAGTTATAAATGTTTTAATCTTACATTTGCCCAGTTCTAATTTTCAGGCTTCTCCATTATACTATACTGCCTCACCCCCAACCCCAAATCCTGTCTTTGTGAATTTGCTCAGATTTGTTGTCATATGGGGTTGTCTGCTTTAGGAAACAGAGTTTTCTATCTGAATGAATAGAAAAGCTAAATGAATTATCAGGAAGAATGCTGTAGAAGTGATTTAAACATAAAGAAAACACAAGATGACAATATTTAATATTTAATAGATAAGAGAACAATATAAATTTCCATCCAGGATACAGGTTCTCACTCCAGATCTTTGGAGCTGATATCTTCATTTTCTAAAGCTTTCCAGAAAATGTCCATTTACATAAACATTCTGGATGTAAAGCATGATTAACACAGATGTTAAGAGTTAGGATCAAACATTTTAATTACTTTTTTATTTGATACACCATCATATTTAAGATACAGTATCACTGGAAACATAAAAATTCTCCACATGAGGGTGACATCAAATAATGAATAATACAAATACAACCTAGGCAAAACACTGAGTCGATTAAAATGTTGAGTAAAAGAAATCCAAAGTCTAGGTACACAAGAAAGAAATAGAGACAGAATATATTATGTTTCCAACACTTACATATATTGTACCATTTATCACAAGAACTTATAATGTAGATATAATTACCTTTCTAATTTTATAAGTACATAAAACTAAAATCTAAAGATTATACTATCATGAAGTTTTTAAGTGGCAGAATATTGGTTCCAATTCAGTTCTATTTTCATTCAAAAACTTTCGGAAATTCAATTATTTCTGTTCCTTAACTTAATGAAACTGCATGCAAAATTTGAGTGATTGTGGATAAAAGGCATAGTTATATCTTCCTAGAGAGATAAACTATAGGTTTCACAAAATTCTCAAATAGGTCCGTGAACCAAGAAAACCTTTTGTGCAACAAATTTCTTAGGCACTAATGAGGCATCTCAATTGAAACAAACACGATGGTTCTAATTTTATGTAAATCAAGTGTTTCAAATTCCTATATAATTCTATGGTTTTACTGAGATGCTTTTTAGTGGTTTTCTTTGTATTTAACTTTGAATATTTATTTTTAACTCCCTTAAATGCTGAAATAACACATAATTGACACACAGATGTGCTGCATGCCAAATTTTAATAATTTACATCAATCAAAATATCAACTTGTGCTGATTAATAAAATTTATCATTATCACTCATTGAAAATTATGTAATATAAGACATCATCTCAACTTACATATCTGAGTTAAGTTTTATGGCTATTATACTGCTTCCCCTAAAAAAAGAAAGTCCCTTTAAATTGGTTGTATGGTGAGGTGAACACTTATAGAACTAAAACCAATGCACATAACCTCACAGCATGGCTAATCAGAACTGTATATTAGATTGATGAATTGTTACGTTATCCAGAGTATAAGACTTCTGATTTTTGCTGAAGTGAGAGAGACAATATCTCAGATGAATGGAGGGAAGAAAGAAACATGGAATCCACACGTTATGCGTTGGATTGTATCACCATGACATTTATGTGTTGAAATCCAAACCCTCAGTACCTCCAAATATGACCCTATTTAGTGATAGGGTCTTTACAGAGATAATCAAATTAAAATGACATCATTAGGCTAGATCCGAATTCAATATGATTGATATCCTGATAAAAAGAGGAAATTTGGAGATAGATGTGTATGCAGGGAGAATGTCATGTGACTACTAAGGCAGATATCAGGGTAATTCATCTACAAGCCAAGGAACATTTAAAATTGCTAGTAAGCCACAAGAAGCTAGGAAAGAAGAATGGAATAGATTCTCCCTTCCAGACAATACAAAAGACTCAGTCTACACCTTGATCTTAGACTTGTTGCTTCCAGAACAACGAGACAATAAACTTAACTTGTTTAAGCGATGCAGTTTGTGGTATCTTATTATGAGAGGTCCAGCAAACAAATACACAAAACGTTTTACACAGTCTTTCAATCACATAACTTTTGAACCTCAACGGTAATCGTACATTCAGAGATAACTGGTATTTTCAATTTCTTAGCATTTTGAAGGTTTTATGTCTCAAATTGAGTTACTCTTGATTTCTCCAGTGTTGACAATACTTTCATAGGTCTGATACATCAATTATAGTTTGTCCTTTTATTTGACATTTTCTACTTTCAAATTGTCTTACTTACTACCTCCTCTCCAATTGTTGCAACATTTAGAAATTTTTTTTTCTCACAATTTTAGTGAGTTTGTGGAAGGGAAGGACACAAATTCAAAAGTTCTGTTTTATATTTTTAACTGAAATTTCCATTAGTTGACATAAGGAAATAAAACCATTAAAATTTGGTCATGTAAAATAAACATTAAGTAAAATATTTGTTTTAAATTTATATTACATTTATATATAAGAAGAAGATTCATCTGTCAACAATTTTTTTTAACTACCAGGATGTGGATTCTATGCAAGAACTTTTTTGAATCTAGTAATGTAGAAAATTATCCTAGTGCTGTTTCATTCTCAATTATAACACATATTCATATTTCTATTCTAAAATTTGTATATACACATTCATGAGTGAAGAGAATCAAGTGTGTAGATTTCTCCAACATGTCTTCAGTCTTAGCCCAGAGATTTTAGCTGTTAGCATCAGCCTCTGCTATTCATGACAACTGTCAGAATTAAATCAGAATTGAAAACAGAGTAAACTTGAAAGTAATAAGTACAAGACAGATGAAGCATGTATATTTTTCCTTTACAAGTGCCAATGGCTTTACATTGATAGAACTTAATATTACTGGGTGGCAGATTAGACGCTTGTATATAAGGGTCTTATTTGGAAAATAAATAAATGATGAAAGCATCATTCATTCATTTACTAATCTTAACTGATGAACAGAATTAATAACCTTATGATTTTTCATGAGATGTGCCATTAATGTTCAACTGTGTACACTTCTAAAATGGGAGACTAGCATTAAAGTTTTATACTTAAATTGGTTTTCTCTTTCATTTAACTTATTTACCTATACATTGACCTAGTCATACCATCAAATCATAACCAAGATACTAGTACAGACAATTCTCAAGTTATTATCAAATCAACATGTAGTTACTTTTCAAATATGTGGTAAACTTTTGAAGTAAGTTTCTTTCATTGCCTGGTTGCCAGATTGTCATCCAGACCCACGTGAGGGAGGATATTTGTCTGTCTGTTGGAGGCCCTTTTACTTCCTCAGGTTTATCTGATGGAACAAAGGATCCAATAAAACTGGGACTCTTCCTTGAATGATTCCCTGTATTGTATTAGCTCACATCATTTCTGGGCATCATGCCTTAAAAGTCAGTTCTTTGTTTTTCTTTAAATATCTGAAAAATGCAATGTTTGTGTCAACCTCGGTTCAATCTAGGGTAAACCAAAGTATTGTTTTCAAAAGATATTTTCATTCTGACTTTTTCCTGTGGTTATCAAATTGGTTTCAGACTCCCTGTTCTGGCTTAGCCACATGTATGTCTTTGGCGAATACCTTTAAATGGTTGCTGAGCTTGTAATAAGCATAGTTGTAATGATCTTATTCCAAAAGAATTATGCACAATTAGGTCATAACAAGGGCTAAGTATATGGCATAGGAAAATTACTCAATGGTAGGAGAAACTTCAAGCTAAAGCCAAACCCTTTATTAGTTCTTTTTGTTTATAGAATGTGGTCACAATGGCTTTTATATGAACCCTGTAGAGACTGCTTAAAATTTTGAACCGAGAGCTGTAATGGAAGCTATCTGTCCATGTTTCATGTGTGTATGTATGTATGTATCTATCCATTGATCTATCATCTATCCCCTTATTTTTTGGTAATATCATCTGTTCCAGAGATGAACCAATGGGTCATGTTTAATAAGTCTTAGGGAGATAATGACAGTCAGTCTGAGATTTATTTTAAAGATATGTTCTAGAAATTAGAATCGCATCTTTGAATCTTGTCACCTTAAGCATTATAAAGTTGAGAGTTGGTATTTACGGGTTTTGAATTGGAAAAAAAAATAGAATAAAACAATTACCTATCTCTTATTGCTACTTATCCTAAATTACGAGTTTTGACATCTTTGTAAGGCCTTTTCCTAAGTGTTTAGAATTTTATTTTCTCAGGAACCTCCTTTATAGGTTATTTTGTTTCTGCTGTATAAAGTTGATCCCTTTATTGTCTTTACAACCATTATATGCAGTGAATCTCTGTTGTTCACTTATTCATTTAAATGATGATTACCGATTTGCTTTTAAAAATTCCAAACCAGATCATGAGCTACTGTCAAATAGTGACAGTTATAATGATGTATTACCTCTGGTACCTGGAACAGTGCCGCATGGGGAATGACATTAAGTGAATGTTTGTTGAATACCATTTCTGTGTATATGATTAGTCTACTGGTTTTCATTGGAAGAGAAAAGTAATGAAAACCATCCAAATATTTTCTCTTTGGTTTTTCAAACAAAACACTGGCTGACTAGTTTTCAGATTTTCACGAAATGACAAAAGAGAGAGAATGCAATTCCTTAAAACTTCTTAATACATAGATATATATTGATGGCAGAAAATTTCATCATATAATTAAAACAATGCCATCTAGATTTCATTCAATGTCCCCCAAAATATAACATTTTTTCATGATGTCTTCTCAATAATTTATATGTATTCATGGTTATCTGAAGTTCATTAACATCTATCCCAATTCATGAATTCTAAGTTGAATGAACATATCTTCATCACTCAGAAAACCTAATTCAAGTTTATTAAATATTAAGCTTTTTAAGTAACATTTATTAGTTTTCTATTATTATTTAAAACTTGTCAAATTTTCTAAAACATACATTTTACCTTATAAAAATAAAGAACACAAAGTAAGAACTTATTAAAGATAAAAGTAAGTGGAAAATTTTTCTTCATTCTGAATCTGCAAACGATTAAGTATTCTTTCAATTTTTATTAATTTTCTAATTATGTCTCCTAGATTTTGCATATTAAAAATCCTGTATATTTTATAATGTCTTATTAAATGACATTTTATAATGTATTAAGATGGTTGTATGGACATATTGGATTGATTTGCTCCTTTCTTCATTTGACACATTCCAATTTGCCACAGGTTTCATGTGGTAATATAAATAAGCAAAAACATACATAGTCATTATTTCAATTATTTTATTAAACTATCTCAAACATTGCCAACGTTGGCTTTTAAAAATTCTACATGTTTCAAGTACCTTAACAAAAAGTATTTTCTCAGAATTCATGATTTATTTTGATGTGAATTATTATAATGTCATTAATATAGGTCAGACAAATAACTTCTTAAACTTAAAACGTGTACATATTTGAAGCATTGTGAATAACTGAAGTTACAAATACTTGTAAAAAATCTGCATGTCTGCTCCAAAATGACCATATTATTGTCTTTGTTTGGAAATCTCATACCTTCAGTAATAATCTATTTTTGGAGTTAAAAACCAGTTTAGTCTTAACACAAGTGGGATGACTGAAGGCTTGGGTAATGGGCTATAAAATGTTTCTCATCTAGGTCATTGACTGATTTGAGACTGTCACCAAGGTAAGTAGAAGCGCCGTGATTGCTGCCATATAAAAACTGTCAAATCATGTGAAATAAGAGTATGGCTCAGTTCTAGTAGACATATTTCCCATTTACCTAACATGCATTCACGTGTGCAGGGGAAAACACACACACATACACACACACACACACACACACACACACACACACACACACACACACGCTCACTCACAGACTCTTAATGACTTCTTGGGTTGCTTTAGAGTAGAATAAAATTGTAAAATTGTTCTTGAGTGATACTTCTGCTCTCAAATTGTAAGGCAGAATAGAAAATATTGTGCTTAATTTGTCCAAGCAGTGTCATCAGGCAATTTTTGTTCTGAATTAAGTAGTGCACTTTACCAGGGGAAATCTAAACTCTGATTTTTATCCCTTTGTGTGCTATATAGTAAATTAAGTTTCTTTGTTCTCTTACTATATCGCCCTTTAATAGTATTTAATATTTAGAGGATGCAACGTTGTGTCTGAATGATTCACCAAATAAAAACTGAAAAAGAATTTAGTTTGATCAGCAAAGAATGTAGAAATTTACTTAAGTAGTAAAGAATGTGGCTGTCTGACTTTGGTATTATGTTACACCTCATGGTTCAGGCATCTTGTTTGCCTTAAATGGTTTCACAAGCAGGAGGGTTGACCCAGAGCAGATTTGCAGTGGCTGCACAGAGCACAGCTAAACAGCAGATTTAATGAGGTTGGAATTTCACACAACGCCTTATTCAAAGAATTCAGGCAGCAGGGAAAGCAGTTATGATGAATTGCAGTTGCCCACGGCTTTGTATCAAAAAGCAAAACTTTTCTCTTCAAATAGTTTATAAAAGATCAAAAATAGATGTCAATTATACTTAGCTTTAAGATTTAAACTTTGGGAGATGGGGAATGGGGACTTATGTCTTCCCTTTGTTAGAATAAGGACCAAAAGTATAAACCTCTATTTACTACTCTAAAGTCAATAAGGATCAATTTTTTTCTAATATAGACATGCTGGAAGCGTTTCCTTTGTTTTCCCACTTTATCTCTTTGAAGCACTTACCACCTTATACTACATTTCTTTATTTGTCTATCTTTTCTATTTAACTTTGAACTCTTTGAAGACAGACATTGGAGCCATCATAAACATTTAATAAATGATTGCAGAATAAATGTTGAATGAAAATAAATGTAACTCATTCATATACTCTATGTTAAAGTGAGACATAAAAAGCAGACATTTTCACTTTATCTTATTCCCTTAAGAAGCATCAGTGTAAGAATTCAACACACAGCTCATCTTTCTATGAAGCTAATTACCAGCTTTAATTTTGCAAATTCAATATCTGAAATTTCCCTTCTTTTTTCCCCAGTGAAAAATAGTCCCGGGTTGGTAATTTTTATAATTCTTTATTTTACACCTGGGGATAAAACTACACTTACAAAAGCAGACTACCTCAGTCTCTGGATTATTGGTGTCAGAAATGAGAACATCTTTCCCTTACATTAGAACTGTGTGACTCTGGACATTTTTACATAACTGTTCTTGGATCTTAAACCACACTTTCTCAAAAAGTTATATGAACTGGAGGGATTTGAGATAGGAGTAGAACAATCATAAAATTTATCATCAAGATCTGGACAATTTTGTCTGGAAAAAAGAAAAGAAAAAGGAGGAGGAGGAGAGGGTGATAGGGAGAGGGAGGAATGAAGAAAGGGAGAGAGAGGGAGGGAGGGAAGGAAGAAAGAAAGAAGAGAAAAGAGGAAAAGAAAGGAAGGAAAGAAAGAAAGGGAGGGAGAGAGGGAGGGAGGAGGGAAGGAAGAAAAAGAGAGAGAGAGCGAGAGAAGAGAGAGGGGTGTGTGAGAGAGAGAGAGAGAGAGAGAGAGAAAATGTGCCTGGACAATAGGTACAGCAGACTTTCTGAGGGAAACCAAAGCAAAGCATCAGGTCAGCCTGGGTAGAAAAAATGATCCAGTGAACAACACTGCCCCCATTCTAGTTGACTTCTAGTTTGGTTCTCCAATTTTGCCTTTTCGATGTTTATATAAAGCCTTGATTTAGGCTTAACTGAAAGTATTGAATGCCTATATTTCGCTTGTGATAGAAAGAAGTAAGATGATTTTCCCTCAGTAGTATCACTGAATGGTGGTCTTCATATTGAGATTATTTCCAAGAACAATAGTGCAGACCTTTTTAATGGACTCAGTACATAGTTCCTTACCTACTATAGTTACTCTTTCCTAGTTTGGCATAGGTTTTTGTTTATTTTTTTTCTTAAATTCCTTTTCTTAATTTAGTAACTATGTACAAAAAAAGAAAAAAGTTTTCTACTGACTCATCTCATCAGACATTGCAAATTACTATTATTGTCTTGGATGCCTTCACTAAACTACCTTAATTCCACTATGGAAACTTCTGTTTTTCTCTTTTTTATACATGTTTCTGTTAAGAAAGAAGTAGAGAATTTAAAAAATGTTATATTTCTTCCCTTGTAGAATATTCTTAAATCAAATATATGGTAGATTGTTCATGGTGAGATTGCTGACAATTTTTATTTAATGGCTTCATCTTTGCCAAACCCCTACTATTTTCAGATAATGCTTGCTCTTGAGAAAATATACAGTTAGAGCAGTGAGCTTCAGAAAGAAATAATAAACTCTTTAAAATGGATTTCATTCACATATTTAATATAAGCAATTTTAAGTTATTTTCTATCTCTATTCACCCCTAATATACATCATTAGAAGGAAAGAATCTGCAAATATCAAATGCAATAGAGATTACTTATTTATTCTGATACTTTTAAATGCTACCAGATTTTTCGAATTGTAATGGATAAAAGTTTCAGATAAAGAATTATTTATTTTGGATGTGATATGCCTTATTCAGTAATGCAGGTAAATCTTATCAAATGCTATCTTGAAATATTAATTATAAGGATTCATCATTTTACCTTAATTATTAGAAGTTAATGTAGATATAGAATAAAACTCACCCAACTTAATTATATTCACATTTTAATTTAATTCAACCATTTTTAAAAATTATTTATTTTCAAAGATGAATTCTGAAATTTATTTATCTCCTTTTTGATATTCATCAAGTGCATATTAACAGATGCATTTGAGTAAAAAAAATAAAGTGAAACTTTTTCACAAACAAAACATCTGTTTTGACTAATTGGCATGCCAATGAGAACAAGCATTACTTCTAAGTTATAATGTCAAAGACAAGTCCCTGAAATGAGCTAAATTAAGAAACTCTCAAGTTTGGCAAAATGAACAAAGTTTAAAGCACATGAAAAAATACAAATATGTCATCAGAAAAATTGCATTGTCGAAGGGGTTACAGTATTTCAGTGTTCCTAATCAACTAATTCTGAGAATTTTGAGTTAATCGAAGTGTCTATAAGGGAAAAGAATAATAGTTTAGTTAATGGTGATTTGATAAATCTTGAAAAGTAGGAGTTTAACTTGGTGAAACTACCTAAGAAGAAAGTTGTCATTGCTTACATCCTAAATGTGAACATTTATGTGCCTTATGTTTCAGAACTTTACTCCTAGGTATGCACCCAAGAGAGACACTTGCACATGAGCTGCTAGAGACCTGTGTGAGAATATCATAACAGCAAAAAACTGGAAAGAATCTGAACACCCACCGTGTCAGACTGAATGAATAAACCATGTGTTATTCACACATTGACATATACTACAGTAGTTAAAATAAATGAACTACAACAATGTGTCTTAACATGGTTGAATTTCTCAACAAAGTCTCAGTAAAACTTTTTAAAACTGCTTTACAGAATTTGAGAATGCCAATGACATAAAAGGCTGGATCACTAAAAACCAAGAAAGCCTGGAAGACAAATCTGTGTACAAGTTATTGATTTCAAATTCTTGGCTTAGAGTATAAGTGAAAGAATTGTTAAACTATCTGGAATAGATAATGAAAAATAATATTTGATGACAGAACACCATGGCAATCTTAGTATAGATGATATTAAAGAATAGAGTGACTTTGCTAAATAACAAATAACTTAAAATTGGAATCAGCCCAGTTTTCTAATATTCCAGCTGATTCAGACCGATGTGGAAAATATGACTATATTAATAATCATGTTTACCAGCTACATGTATAATATTTTAGACTAGAGTCAGTTTCAGGACATTCATTTTGCCCAAATTAGGACGTTTTGTTGTAATGCATTTGTAAACATTCCAGAAACTGTTCACATATGACACAATTCAAAATTGGAAATATTTCTTACTGACAAAAATTTAAGTAGACATATAAACCAACATACTCCTTCCCAAAACACAGTTATCGAACTGTTTTGGTTTTTATTTTTTTCATTCAAGTAAACATGTTTATTAAACCCTAGAGCTCTGGGTTTTTAAGAGCAAAAATAATTTAGACTGTTTAAGAACTATTGCAACTCCAACTATTGAGTCTGAAAACCACATTTTATTTTAACAGATGAGAATTAGTAATAAAATTCATAATGAGTTTTGGTTAATGAGCATTTGTTTGCATTTATTGAATGTAGAGCAATATGCACTTTAGAAAAACATAATGTAGTTCCTCTCTCATGTTTCTTTTTCCAAAATTTTCTTTATTTTTACCAAGATATAAAATAAAACGCTACAGTACTACACATACTCCATACAGATGTCATCATCTCTTTAGTCTTGGCAGAACCAGCCCCAGGCAAGACTGTGGAGGAAAAGATTGACATTGACATCACCAGACCTACTTTAGGCAGTTTTTCTTCCTCTTCAGGGTACTTTTCTTTGCATCCTTGAGGAACTCCATATCTTTGTGAAAGCCCTGACCCCTGCCAATTAAATCTGCTCTCAGCAAAGGATTCCGTCTCACGTGTTCACCCTTCACTGTCAATTTTTAGGAAAGGTATTACTTTACCAGTGTTCTTCACATTTTAAATCATTTTTAAATTATGGAATGAGTGGCTTGGTCCCCTGGAAAGCCAGATTGACTATTTAAGTAGACTTGCCTTTTAATGTAAAAGTCAAAGCTGCCCTGACTTTGTGAAGGATAAAAAAGAAACTTAGAGTTATTTCTATATGCAAACATGACTGATTAAAAGAGTAATGCCCAATTAGTGATTTCAAGGTCATCAATTAAACATCCTGACCATTCCATCAATGATGATGGCAGTTACGTGTACAGGGCTTGTCATTGTTTGCAGAGCTGTCTCTTAGCTTTATGACTAGTATAACATATTGTTAAAACTGAGCCTTGTCAACCTTAATTGTTTCACACTAGAGTAGGTCATCTGCTGCTGTCATTTTCCAGGTATTAATATTGATTCAAGCTCACTCCATTGTCTCCTAAAAACCTTTCTTCTTCCCACACTTGATAGGATTGTTTGCTCTATTTTACTTTGTCATGTAGCAATTTTTTTTTGGCATTCAACAGTTTTCTGTGCCCATAATGTGATCAAAACCACATCTGAGAGCTTATCTGGATTGCTGGCATTGGCTACACCAATGCTTTAACTCAAATACTTTCCTAATGTGCCTAGATTATGACCTCTATAAAGGCACATAATGAATGCACATTTTATAAGCAGTCAAGGAGAATTTAGCAGCAGATTTTCCTGAAAATAAAAGAGAA
>NW_006438088.1:6746262-6790209 GCF_000325575.1 Pteropus alecto | reverse complement strand
GTCCTCTGGTTACCACCGTAACTCATTGTATACAAAAATAGGGGTGGAGTCTGGAGGTTGCAAAAGATTGTAGGAAAGCACATCTGGTCAACCACACAGGATGTTAAATAAACTTGAGTGATATAGAGGAAAAATTACTAGGAAGAGTTTTTTCTGCTTTCATATCTACATTATCCACAATGGAAATTATGTGTAAGTTAACTAATATATGGAGGTTTCTATTATGGAAGTGGATATGAATTGCTATCATATGTAAATACCTGTTCTCTCTCTCTCTTTTTCTCATCCCTTTTGCCAGGGATTGTGGGCTGAAGACTACAGTGCTAGAGTACTGCTTTTGGGAAAATTTTTCTAAAACTTGAAAAATATTTGCATTTCTTTTACATTATTATTATTATTTTTTTTTTGGTAGACACAAGCAAAGAAAACTATTGATTTGCAACACGAAGGAAGTTTAATTACCACAGCTATTTATTCTTTTTCTTTATTTATAATATGAGATTGGTTTTGAACTTGAGGCCTAAAAGCAGAAAAATCTGTATTGCCATAATACCAATCTGCTAAACCATTCAAATTTCATAAATATAATTTTTTATGAAATTTTCTTAGAGTACATAAAATCAGTTTCATTTAAATTATTTATTTTAATATGCTTTTTAAAATAAATATTAAATGTTCTAGCACATAACCTCCAGATATACGCAATATAAAATTGATAAAGGGGAAACATAATTAAACATCTGTTTATTAAGATGATTGCAGAGGGCAGTAGCAATGTAAAGAATTGTATTAAATAGGGTTATATTAGTGAAAAAAAGAACTCTAGTGTAATTATGATTATAAACACTAGATATGAAACAAACTTATTTAAAATGTCTGCAGAAATTCATTTAAAGTTTTCTATGTTGATGGATAATTATACTCAGCTATTCACCAATCGCCTTCCCTGGGCCTGACTCCAAGATGCAGATTCATGACTGATGAATGAACTTGTTTGAACTTGTCAGTTTTGAGAGTAAGAAACTTTTTTTTTTTTTTTAGTGCAACCTAACTGGCTTTGGTAATTATAAAGCTATATCAAGATCAGGGCATCGTTTAGCATTTTTTAAATTACAATGAGTTTTGACATCTATATTTGTGCAACATACATTTCCCCAGATCATGTAATAAACATTCTTTTTTAGAGTTACTACCATATAATGGCCAATTGCCAAGTAAAAAATGTGATATGCCATCTTCTCACTTAAAGTTAATACACACAGTAAGTTTGAGAATACCTTTCTTTTCTCTAGGAAACTGTATATCTAAAGACCCCACCTTGCAATCATGTGCATGAATAAGCTCCATGACCCTTGCATGCATTTCCAGAATCTTTCTTTTAAAAGGGTTTGGAAACATTTGTGAGATACTAAGCATGTAGTAGAGCTGATTTCTTCATAGAGAAGATGTTAAGATGAAATACATCTGGATACTTGCATAATAGTTTCAGAGCACTGAGTTAAAGCAATATTTAATAATTTAGATAATGCATAAATACAGAACTGAGCAAAACAAAATGGTACACCTGGAGAACATTTTACTAAAGAGAATTTTTATGAAACTACAGAGACAAACTACTCAAATCTATTGAACCTAGTAAAGTAGATATAAAAACATATTTAATCAAGTACCTTTCCTTTCATGGTTCATGTATAAATACATACTGAAGATATTAAGTTCTATTCCTTCATTGGAATGACTGATAGTCATTATTTTAATTTTCAAATTGTGAATATACAAATAAATATATTTTTGTAATGTCAGGTATATTAGTTTGCTAGAGGCTGGCATCTCAAAATACCACTAACTGAGAATCTTAAATAACAGAAATGTATAATCCTATAGTTCTGGTGACCAGAAGTCCAAAACCAGGGTGTTAGGAGGGTTGGTTCAATTTGGGGGCTGAAGGAAGTATCTGTTGCATGCCTCTCGCTTAGAGATGGCCGTCTTCTCCCTATGCCTCGCTATGTCATCTTCCCTTATATGTGTCTTTGTGTACAAATTTACCCTTTTTAGAAGAATGCTAGTCATATTGGATTAGAATCCATCTTAATGACCTCATTTTAATTTTACTGCTTTTGCAAAAACTCTGTCTCCCAAAAGGTCACATTCCGAGGTGCCAGGAATTAGGATTTCAATATACTAATTTTGAGGAGACACAATTCACCCCATAACTGAGTTATTAAAGTGTAATTTACATCAAGTAAAATGAACTCTTTTTAAGTATATGCAAAAGTAATCACCACTAAAATGAAGATATAAAATAGTTTCATCACTCGAGAATATTCCTCTGACACTCTTGGTACTCATTCCTTCCCATAATGCCAGTATCTGGCAAACACCGATTTTGTATTTGTTGCTTCTAGAATTGTGAGAGAATAAATTTCTCTTGTTTTAAGCCTCAGTTTGTGGCAATTTGTTACAGAAGCATTAGGAAACGAATAAAGAAAATTATATTTTAAAGAGGTTAAAAATAAGAGAAAAAAATCATGTTTATTTTTAAATTAGCCATTTCTAATACTCTTTATCCATTCTTATAGATACTCATTTCCATTTGACATCATATTTCTTATCCTTTAATAACTTCCTTAAGTATTCCTTGCATTTTAAGTTTGCTTGAAATAAATGCACTTTTTAAAATCTATAAAGTCTTTATTTCACATTTTTACATTTATTTTTGAAAACTATTAACTGTTTTTTAATAAAAGGTGTAGAATTTTCAGTTGACAGTTTTCTTTTATTCTTTTTTTTCTTTACTAATTTAAAAATATTTTTCCATTGTCTTCTGAATGACTTCATTTATGATGAAAATTCTGCTGAATTTTATATTTTTTGGTTGCCTTCAAGACTTTTTGGTTATCACTTTGTTGTTATGTCTGAGTGACTTAATTTTCTTTTTTCTACCTGTTTTTCTTCTCTTCTCTTCCTTTTGTATTTATCTTGCATTTAGTTCTATGAGTTACTTAGGTCTGTGATTTGTGGCTATTAATTTTGGAAAATGTTTGACTATTATCTCTTCAAATATATCTTCTGCCTCATTGCTTTGTCTTTTTTTTAGAGATTCTAGTTATACACATATTCTACTGTTTGAAATTATTAAATAGCTCTTGAATATTGTGTTTTCTTTTTTTACTGATATTTTTTCTTTTTATGTTTGTATTGTATAATTTTTAATAGACTATCCTAGAATCTATTCACTGATTCTTTTCTCAGCTGCATTTAGTCTGCAGAGGAGCCATCAAATAAATTCTTAATCTCTAATAACATGTATTTTTATTTCTAGCATTTCTATTTGACTTTTTTTATAGTTTCTGTAACTCTTATAATTGCAAATCTGTTTATGCATGTTTTATGTTTTTTCCATTTAATTTTTAACGTTAATTATTGATACTACATTTGAGTTTTCTATAATGCTGACTCTATCGATTGCTTTATTTCTTGCTTTTTTATGTATCCCATAACTTTATTATGTTCTGGACATCAAGTGTAGACGGATAATAGAAACTGAGGTTGAGTATTTATCTCCGATAATGGGCACTCCAATTCTTTGTCAAGACATTAGTGTGGGGAGTTGGCGATCTAATATGTGGTTGAGATAGGTTTGGGATATGTGGTAACAATTTCCATCTTTGATATAGTGTAGGTTTCAAATTCCTCCGGTTTTTGGGTTTCTCTTTGTGTCTGTATCCCAATCTCAGCTTTCAGCAGTTCCTAAAACAGAGTCTTTATCCACACTCTTACTCTTCTTATCAGTAGCTTGCTGTTGCTTTTTATGCATTGCTAGGTGCATGATGGGGACAGTTATCCTGCCCCAACCTCAGTCTGTATCTCTAGTGTGTTTTGGAGAAGATACAGTGTTCCCACACTTTCCCAGTGATAGCAGACCCCTGTTTTGCACTAGAGAAGGATAATAATTCCAGTAGTTCCTCCTAGCCACCCCCAATGGCAGTGGATTTTATTTCTTTCTCTCCCTCAGAAGTAGCATGTCTTTGTTTGAGCCTGAGAACCAAGAAATTTCATTACCACTTCCTTTGTGGTTTAAAGATCTTACTTTATATGTCAAAGGGTCCTAGAAGCAGGTAATGCATTGTAACTGGACCCCGCTAGGCCAGTCATCTTGTTTATACCTATTCCTCTAATGGGGCTCCTTCCAGTCTTTAGCCTTTCCTCAGATATTTCTCATGAACACACAGAAGAAGCCCACTGAAAGGAGATTGAATGTGCATGCAAATCTTTTTGTTCAGGACTCCCAATTATTCTAAACTAATACTTTAGCTCACATTCAGTCTTTAAAATTCAGTTATAATTTTAGTTGATTTCATTTTTACCTATTTTTATGAAGACTATTTTTTCCCCCATAGCTGCCAAAGGAGAAAGAGTTAACATATCTTATTCATTTTTGGAAAGAATTGTCACTCTGGAATTCAGTTATCGTGTTGTGACCTCAGCGCTGTAAAAGCTTTTAAAAAAAATGACTATGCTTTAATAGATTATATTTTTCATTATAATGGTGTTCTTTTGTGTCTTTCTACATCTGAAGTGAGAGGAGAATTCTAATAACTTTTTAATTACTTGATATTTACTATAATCTAAAGTACAAATAATAAAAATTCACATCAAATATTAACCACTTAAAGAGCCATTTACTTGACCTTAGAAGAGTATGTTATTTATAAGATAAAAATATTCAAACAGAAAAAAACTTTAACTGAAAAAGAATAAACAACAATAGAGACAAATTACAATTTTCAGAAAATTGCCTTAGCCTTTGTCTTAGAGAAAATTAAAAATTATAGCAATATTATGATTTATGTATGTATATTCTCACATGTTGCTATTAATCACCTACTATTCCATTTCCTCTGTGCTTCCAGAGTGATGTTTCTAAAATAAAAATAAGATTATGTCTCTACTTGCTTCTAATCTTAAGTAGTTCCTCATTGCTCTTAGAACAAAGACAAATCTTATCATAATTTTTAAAGCCCTTAGCAAGCCCAAGGCCTGCTTACCTCAACAGTGATATCTCTTTCCGTTCTTCCCATTATACTTCACACTCCTGTCATACCGGCCTTATTTTAGTTCCCAGATTGTATCCTGTTCCTTTGTTCCCCTGGACTTCCACAAATGTATTACTCTCTGTCTAAATTAACTTTTATTCTCCCAGTCATTATACGTATTAACTGGCTAACTTCTTGTCTACCATTGTGACTCATTGTAGAAGTTACTTTTCCTAAGTAGCCTTTCTTGACCCCTAAAGGATGCATTAAGTCCTCTACCATATGGTTACATAACACCCTGAAATTCACCAATTATCACAACTTTTTGTTGTTGTTGTTGCCTTTTTGTTTATCCATATTGTAATATTAAACAGTGAAAAGTCAGAGACTAAGTCATTGTATTCTTGACTTTTCCAGACCCCGGGCACAGTCCCAGGCATATCGTATGTATTTGCTGAATGTGAATGAGTGAATGTTCTTCCTATTTATTGATACATCTGCCTTTTCTTAAAAAGCCATTACATTTTGAACAGTATTACCCATTACTTTTGTTTTCCACATGAACTCCTTTCTTTCCAAAATCCAATGATGAATTTCTCTTTCAAAATTTATTTTCCCTTTCTCTAAGGCTTGATGAGTAATGTTAGTGGGCAGAATGTGCATAAAGGAAAACAGGGACTTAAATAAAGGGTGACATAAAAACTGAGTCTTTTTTAAATGTTCATTACTGTGCAGTGAATGGAATGACTCATTTCTATCAAATTGTGCTATAGAAATAAAGATGACAAGCTGGACTTTATATTTGAACACATTTGAACAAAAGGATGACTTTGTTTCAAATGGCTTACTCACCATTTCATATTTGCTTGGGTATATGTGTGCATGTGGTTATATATTAATTCATAGCAACTTCCAATGAGGTTGAATAATTCTATTCAAATTTGTTCTTCAACCATGGATTATACCAGTTGAGAAGGAAGTCTAATTTGTGGTTCTGGTCATCATGTTCAAATGAAATATCGGCCTATTCATTTTTTAACTGAGAAGATTGTATTTCAGTGAAAATCTTGCATATATCTCAAAACAAATGGTTTATAACAATAACTATAACCAAATGAAAAATTATGTTCTTGATATGTTTATAGATTTTTGATGTATCTAAATAAGATCCAAGTTTCTTTAAACTGTGAAAAGATATAAAAGCTATAAAAGTTTTATGAGCCATAAAAAGATATTAAAAGATATAAAATTTTAAGATTATATAGTTTAGAGAAAAAATTGCTTATACTGCAAACTGATTCAAGGAAATTTGACTATGTACAAAACAAAGTGTTTGTTTGTTTCAGTTGGTTACAATACCCACTAATGTGGGGTGAGGGTTAGCTACACACTCTAAGACTCACCTCATTAGCAGTGCAAGCAAATCTCAGACTTATTTTTGTCACAAATACAATCATTTACTAATCATATATTAACAAAACACTGAAAAAGAGTGTATATAACCTGTCCTTTAATCTTGATATAATCCAGGTCTTTGTAATTGCATGTGCTCTGACATCTTGCATAAAAAGTTCAGCTGAGTCAGATATTGTAAGATACAAAGAACAGGCTTAGATTATTCTTGAGTCAGCATAAGGCAACCAGAATTCTTCCTATGTTTGGATACAGAAGTGTATCAATAAATAAAACTTTATTTATAAAACAATAAAACTTTGGCTTCCATCCCCAAGAGTAAAGGTTCTAGGCCTGGATAAATTCTTATTTTAAACCCTACTTGTATATAAATCTTAGTAGTGCCTTGAATATAAATTATCCAATCCACATATCTTAAGTATTTTTAATTTCATATAAGCGCATTATTCAATATGTTAGTTTATGGACAAGTTTATGAATAAAATCTATTTCTGCTATAATAGCTGATATTTCTAGAGCAAGAATTCTCTCTTTGGGAACTGACTACAATTATAACTACCTACACTTTCTAGTTCAGTAAAGAAAACAGCATAATAGCATGATGAAATCTTTTTGATTTGTGAAATTAATTTGCACAAGCCTTTGAGATAAATTCATAAGAGAATGGAGAGAACTTCCCTTATTCCATTTTTATTTAATATGTGTTTTATAAAGTACTATTCTCTTTAATATTTTACTATCACTTTTATAATTACCTGAAACTTTGATGAAGGAAGTTCCTACTTAATCGCAGGCATTTTCATTGTCGGGAGAATGTGTGTGATCCTTCAGGGAGCACCTAACTGAGATTTATAGTGTTCTGCTTTGAGAGTGAAGCAATTAAGTCTATTTTTGTTTTATAGTCAGATGAGCAAAGAAAGTTTGATTTTAGAGAATTCAATATTAAATATGTCACAAAAGAGTTATTGTGCTTATAATATCAAAATTTTTGAAAGTAGAAATACATTATATATGTTCCCGTTTGAATATGGGCATATTTAGATTTCAAAAAAAAATGATTAACTCATTAAATAAGCAAATATTTACTGAATTTCCACTATGAACCAGGCTAATTCAAATCTTGGGCAATAACTAATAAATCTTCAGAGAGCAAGAAAGAGGGAGGGAGAGAAAGAGAGAGGTGTGTGAGGGGCAGGTAGAAGAAGACAGAGATGGGGGTGGGCAGAGAAGAAAGGAGTATTTGTAAAAGCACTAAACAAATCATGTTCAAACTGATACAAAAGGCAGCTGAAGAAAATATGAAAAGTTAGGCAATACTTGAAAATAAGTTAACATAATCATAATCACCCAGTTGGTCATAAGGGAGTCTCAAATATTCTCTTGATTACTAAATTGTAAGCAGCATGTGGAGTAATTAATTTAATTATAAACATTCATCATTAAAAATGTTTGTTCTGTGTGATACTACATGAATAATAAGTTCTGGATGGTTTTTCTCCATATTTTATGGGTGTCTAGCTATATGTAATCAAATGACTAAATTCTGGTCAATGAGATATATTTGAAAATGTAAGCCTTTTGGAAAGGCACTTTAAAATTGATAACTCAGGTGGAAAGTACTTCTTTTTTGACATTTTTTCTTTTCTTCTTTTTTGGGGCTTGGACCTGTAGTGTAATGACCTGATGCTGTAGCCATTATAATCCATGTGGTGATAAGAAGGTATAATCACAATTTAGAATGGTGGCAGAGAAGGACAGGAATAGCCTGGCTCTCTGAAAACTGTTGATGCCCCATATCAGCTCTGTTTCACTTAACTTTAGACTTCTCCAGGAGAGTGAGAGTAAAAGTTT
Source organism: Pteropus alecto (assembly GCF_000325575.1). Classification (NCBI taxonomy): domain Eukaryota; kingdom Metazoa; phylum Chordata; class Mammalia; order Chiroptera; family Pteropodidae; genus Pteropus; species Pteropus alecto. Next base: position 6,781,909 of record NW_006438088.1, on the reverse strand, counting down.
CATTTGTTTTTAGGCTACTGTATTTTTTAACTCAATAATAAGACAAGAATAATAAAGGGATTTTCTAAAACTTCACCAAACTCTGTATTATTGTCTTTCTTGCACCAATAGAAAAATGTTTCCAATTTTAAACTTTACTTATGCGTAATAATTTCAGAATCTTTTTAGGGCCCACCCTAGTTGAGTATGATCTCAAATTAATTTAATTACATTTCCAAAGATGCTATTTCCAATAAGGTGACATTTACAGTCACCAGAAATTAGAACTTCAACCTATCATTTTGGGAGAAACAATTCAATCCACAAGACTGACACTACTTCATACAAGGAAGGCAACTCTGGATCTGCCTATTGTTTAGACTTAGAGTAGAAAGATGAACTCTTCATTGTTGTCAGAGATATATAGTAGATAATGCTTTTGGAAGTATTGCAATGTGACAATGTATTAAGCTCTTTCCAAGAATTAGTCATTATCTGTCTAACATTTGTAAAACCAATAAATCTGTAGAATATTGTAAATTATTCTGAAATAAATAAAATCAAAAGTATAGAAATAGATCAAATGATTTAAGAAACAATAACAAGAACACAAATCTTGAAATAAAAATAGAGATGAAGTGAGAACTTAAAGAGTAGATGAGACTGAGAGATATATCCATCTGTTGTGTAAGAACCTTATTTGGATCCTACTCAAATAAAGTATAAGAAAATTATGATACAATTGAGGAAATGTGAACGTTAATTTATATTTGTTAATATTAAAGCAACTATTGTTAATTTGATTTATAAATAAAATGGTTAAAGATTATTTTTATAAAAAAGTTTTTCTATTGCTTAAAATTACCTACTAAAATATTTACAGATATCATGCTCTGCTGGCTGGGGTTTGCTTCATGCTAATATTCCCTGGGGAGCTAGAGATGCAGAAGAGTGACTATGAATTGATCATTGTAGACATAGAATGATGATAACATGTAGTTTAATTTTACTATTCTTTTAAATCTCAATATATTTGAAATTCATTTATAATGAATAAAGTGTTTAGAAAATAACCTTTGATGTGTAGATATAAAAATTATTTTATAACAAAATCTTTTATTCACCTAAAAAAGAGGAATAAAAATGTCATATAAATTTGTACAACTTAAAAAATTTTAACTTACTTTTACTGATATTACATTAAATCCACCTAACAATACATTCAATGAAGCAGTGTTGTTGTCTCATTTTTTTCAAGAAAGCAAAAGCTAAGTCAATTTTTTCCCAATTGTATAACTAAGTTTAAATTCTGTTTTCTTCAAGGTTTCTAAATGAACCAGAAAATCTTGGAAATATACTTTTAGCATCCTAACTCATTTTTTCATTTCATTTCAAATAAATCAGTATTTTCAATATATGCTTGTGTGTGTGTGTGTGTCTTTACATCGGAGCACAAACCTGAGCACATGTTTATACAGAAAACTCATTAACAACTTACCACTTACCTGCTGGTATCTGAATATTCTTTTGATACGATTAAGTGATGCTTTCACAAAGAAGAGTTTAAAATTTAAGAAAAAGTAAAAGATGACTTCAAATCAAATGAAAGAGTCATTTGTCAGAAAAAAAAAAGTGAGAAAGTATTAATTACCAGGAATTTGAAAATATAACTGTAGGACTTACATAGAAGAAAATATTTCAGAATAAGTGAAGGTTGTGAGGGATAGAGAATGCCAAGGTCAGGTTTGGATTCTCAGCCATGCCCTTGGTTTGGTATGAAGTGGTTTAATTAGCCAAGAACCTTAGCTTCCTGGCTTCTGCCACTACTCACTGTATCCAAGAGTACACAGACATAAAGGATAAAACTATTTTTTAAATCTAAAACATTATTTTCTTAGGAACCAGCATGAAGAAATACATATGAAAGAAGAGTTTGTATGTGATGTCTTGCCATCTGGAGAATTTCTACAGAGGATTGTATAATCTTTTTTTCTCAAACCTTATCTATTTTCTCATAAAAAAAAATGTTGCTCTTTCAAGCTGAGAAAGGTAATACAAATGAGGTTTGCTGTGTTCTAAACTCATTAAGCATCCATTTATAAGGCCAAAATCTTTGGAAACAAAATGTACCTCTCTTTAAATAATAAAAAGAAAAAAATCCTCATATAAAGATAGAAGAATCATTCTCTCTTTGCCTTGGCAAGAAATATAAACTCGAAATCATTTTTTAAAAAGTAGATCTTAAAGGAAATTTTCAAATGAATGTTTTTGACATTACAAATGGAAAAAAGAGGGGTTCTGAGATCTGATATTCTTTATATAAGGGAGTTATAGACATCAAAGGAGAAAAAATGGTCATGAGTTACAATGAATAAAAGATTTATAAGAACTTTATCAATTACTCCCTTGTCTTGTAAGAAATTCTGGAAAGGCCACACATTTCGTGACTGTAAACAGTCCTTTTGTATAGAAGGGCTAAGATGCCGTGATAAGCAACCGAAGAGTTCTCATTCTGTCTTATTAAAGAAAAAAGTGAAAGAAAAAAAATTAAATGAAAAAAGCTTAATGTATATAAATGGATAAATTATATTATGGGTATAAGAAAAGAGCTGAAAGACAGTATGGTGTAATGAATGATTAAGAGTTCAGGATTTAGAATAGGATCACCTGGCTTCAAATTCCTCCTTAGTTACTATCCGCATATGTCTCTAAGACTTGACATTCCTATCTCTGAAATAGAACTAAAATGGCTTGTAATAAGATTTAAATTTAGTTTAGATCTCTTGTGAGATGTAGAACTCACTGCCCAGACTCAGGGTTAGAGTTAAGGTGCATATAAATGCAGAGTTTTACGGGCTTACCACGTTTCCGAAGCGTAAGTCGAAAAAGGGCGAAGTGGATCTGGAGCAGGGATCCCTAATTGTCAATGATGGATGAAAAATTAAGATGTATAGTCGTCATCTCTGACCATGTCCTCTTTTTTGAGGATCACAAACCCCAGTGGTCTACAGACATCTTACGTTGTATGGCCAGGGAAAGACCAGGGCAAAGGTTAATGCAAGGAACTTCCGTTTTTGAAATACTGGAAGCCTCTGCACGCCCGTACCAAATAGAATACCATGCTAGCACTGTTCACTTTTATTCCTATCTCCATCATTCCGCAGATACATTTCTTCTTAAGGATCTGAAAACAGGTGAAAAATTAGTGACTCCTTCAACATTAAACGCTTGGGTACTACTAGTATAGAAAAACCCTGAAAGAGATAAACTATATATTGAGAGCAGTCCAAATGAGTTTTTCCATGGATTCGTCTGTTAATTCAACATTTGTGCTAATTGCAGAAAGTAGTGTGAAGCCTCATAGGCACCATAAAAACCTATGCTATTTTTCTATACAACAACTTCATCAGCTCTTAAATGACTAAACTAAGCAATCCTTACAGGATTCAGGATTCAGAAGGAACCTCAAGAGACCCATAAGAAATTTATTGGTGTTTCTCTGGATGTTCAGTGAGTTTGACAGTTTACCTGGGATATTTGCAAAAAGTTGTCAGAAGTCTCTCAGGATCCATAAAACTTAAATTTGCATAGACCACTCCTTTGCAAATTAAAGAGTTAGAGTGAGTCTCCTGAGCTTTTGCAATATTCAGAGCTTCAGCTACATGGGCAGTACAGAGGCAAGGGATTTTGTTTGTCCTAGGAACTAATGGATTTTTCTCTGATTATGTACATTGCTCTTTTTGAAGAAGACACTGAATGATTATACAAAAGACAAAGCTGTAACTTGGAAAATTCTGTGGTTTCACTGAGGAAAAACCAAAAAGCCATCACTGAACTTAAGAGAAAGTTAAAGTTATCTTTGAAAGAAGCAATATTATCAATCTACATTGAAAAGGAATTTTTTAGTTTATCCCAGAAATAAATTAATGTGTTTAATTTTTGTTTATATAAAACATTTATTTTAAAAAATATTATTAAATTAAACACTTTAAGTTTACTTTTAAAGTCAATACTGTTTGTTATATTTGAAATGCATTCATCAATTGAATCTTAAATATTAAAATTTCAGAAAGCTTCATTTATAAAGCCCATGCAAATGTATTTATAAATTATACACAGGCAAATATGGAATAATAATAAATATATGTTTCTATTCCAAATTTACAGGAATTTTTAATTGAAAGCACAGTTTAATCAATAAAGCTCCTAATGGAAACTATAAAATCTCTAAACTATCATAAATCTGCAATATTTTGTTTGTCCAAAACCCTTCACATGCAGAGATCATGTGTGATATACAATGCTATTTTTCAGCATGAAATTTAGCACTACTTTTTATCCAGAGGCATTATGGACAATGCTTGATCTTCCATGAAATCCCATTATATTAAATCTTATTAATGATATATAATAATCTCACATTATAATCTTCCATTATGTTAGTGATATATCACATTATAGTTTTCTTGTCATTAATATTATGTTTATGCCTTTAGCTAGATTTAAAATGGGAATTATTAATAATCTCTAATAAGAACTTTTTAATTTTCACATTGTTCTACAAGGTCTCATAGATACTAATAGATTTGCCTTAAACATGGGGGAAAAAACTCATGTAAGATTGTATGACATAATATCCATGAATAACTTGTCTACATGATCAAATGAGAGCTGTAAAATTAAAATAAAAACAAAACAAAACAATTTATGACCACATAATTAATGGCTGAGTGTACCAATGAGGTTAAGTAATATTTTATTTTTACTCTCTGGAATAAACTATTTATAGAAATGTGATGTTTGCAAATTCTCCTGTCTTTTTCTAGGTTCTTTCCTGTTTGATTCCCTGCCCCATCCCTAGTTTTTCAATGCCCTGTTCTATTGTTTCTTAGTTATACTTTAATACTGACCTTGTCCTTACAACACTGTACATATGTTATCGATTTTTTATGTCCTTTAATTATACTCCTTAATCCTGTCATTCTAATTTTACTCATCTTAGTGGTTGTGACTTACCTCACTGATAATGCAGCAAGGGCTGAATAGTTTCATCTTATGAAAATTCTGACTTCTGAAGAGGTGCTAGGGACATGTTGATATCGTTCTCAGAAGTTGATGAGTCCATATGTTCTGTAGCTAATGCAAGTATTTAAGTGTGACACTTGTAATCTTATTATGTTTTAGGTAGTAATTTAACATTCTTTCATTCTTTTTTTTTTTGTTGTTAGAAAAATATGAAGTGCTCAATATGACCAAAAATTATACTATTTGTACACAAGAAATTTACACAAATGAAATATGTGTATCAATTTCACCCCACACACACATCACAATGCTCCATTTCTAGTTATTTCTTTTTCATGTTCACTCACTTTAAAATAAATTAGAATAAAATATAGGATTGTTAAAAATACTTACCAAATTAAAAAATATCCATCTCAAGGAAAATACATTTATTTAGTTAATTTATTATACTGATTTTTTGATATAGCTATGTGGATAAGTAAAAAAAAAAATTCTTATTGCTTTGTAGATATAAAAATAGAATAAACTTCTAAAGCCTCTTTGCATAGTAGAAAGATTAGAAGAGCAGGTTTACAGTCAGACTGTAAATATCCCATTCTCAATACCTACTAGCTGGGTAGATCTCTCTTATCTCATCTGTAAATTCAGCAGCATCAGTATCCATTACATACAATTTTTGTAGGGCTCGAATGAGTTAATGTACACTAGTCTTATAGAACAATGCCTAGTATATAACATGCTCAATTAATATTTGCTATTTTATTGACAATGCATACATAGCAGACATTTCTTGATGTTGCTACTAATGAATAAACTATTTTATCTGTCTTTTGACCACTTTAAAAAAAAATTGAATTGATATGGACGTTAAAATGCCATATGAAAGGGAGAAATTATGGAGAAACAAGAAAAGAGCACAGAGTTCTCTCAATGAGGTTAAGAGGGTAAATTAGTGTCTACAGTGAGCTGATTGTAACTTAGTTATGCTTCCTGATTGCAAATGCAAAAGCGAAACTTACTGAGTTATGTTGTTTTCTTCCCTTCTGCAAGTATTTCTTTTCTGTGACTTTGACAAAAAGATAATGGGTGATTTTTCAATTTTATTATATTCTTGACCCTCATGAAAATATTTGCAAAGAATCTTGGTTTTTATTTATGTCATTTTATCTTCAATCTTATTAATGTTGGTAATGAGAAGAGAATAGGCTATTTATTCCATACGAGCCCATCATTAACCGTAGTGAAATGCTATGAACAGGGCCACTGTCAGATCAGCCCTTTAAAAGCAAAAGACATAATAGTAAACACTCACTCAATAATAATTTCATTGTAGTTTTAATAATTATCGACGATTCATTTGTAATCTTATTGTCAAATAATAATAATAATTCAAGAAGTAATCTGGTCGCCAGGACCGACTTTTATTAATATTATGACCTTAATATTTATTCTTTTACCTTTCAGTGGAGCTTGAAATAACTAAGCAGCTTATTACATAAGAATCAGTTTAATTACCTTATATTTTATGAATGACCTTTTGTCAAATAAAAGACAGTCAAGAGATAAATTTTAGAATAGTTACTAAGTAGAGAGTCTTTGTGGGTAGATGTAAAAAGAATATATAATTTAGAGTATAGAGAAACAGATGAGAGTAAAGAGTATCTATCATATTACTTCACAAGCAAAACAGAACATGCCCTTCAAAGACTGTTTTTTTTCTGCTGGAAGCTAATACTTCTGAATTTTGTAATTTATTATATTTCTATCAACTTTAATGCAGAATAAGCAGACATTCACATAAGTGGGCCATTTATATCTGGATGTTCTGGTAAATATTAAGACAATAAGCAGAGAAAAAGGGTATTATTATTTTATCACTAGCTTCTGCGTGTGTGTGTGTGTGTGTGTGTGTGTGTGTGTGTAAATGGAGAGGACATCCTTTGTTATAACATGTTATTTGCTAATATATTTATAAAAGAATATTAGAATGAGTCATTATTCTCTGGAAACCAGATTCTCCCCAGTGGCTTCCTCACCGTTGGGTACATTAGTTATTTGTTAACCATTTCAGGACACAGATGAGTCATTCTTATAAATAACACACACTGAATCTCGGTCAAGCTTGTAAATACATAGAGAATACTAGAGAAGATAAAAAGAAAAGATACTGTAATTCACATGTTTTGGACTGCTTCTGTTTAAAAAATCTCTCTGAACTTAGCCTCAGGACTTAATTTTAATGTCTGTAAGTCACAGGGTCCCTGAGGATGAGGCCATTTGTCTCTCAAGTCACAGCAAACTTGAGCAATTTATGCTTTTCATGCACAACAAACTTCTGTTTTTACTCATTTGTCCTTCACAGCCAATGCTGTCAGTGTCTAAATCGTAGTTCCTTGGGATACAAACTTGACTGGTCTAGGTAGTGACATCACAATATTTTAGTGATGCCTGGCAGTTATAAATCCTATGTGCTACATTTAAAAATTATGCAAATGCCTTAGATTAAGAACCCCCCACCCCCCGTTTTTTTTTAAGGCTTAATAGCAGATTTTTGAAAATTTCTCTGTACTTGGCTAGAGAGCAGAATCAACTATCCACTTCATTCATTTTCTCATCCTCTTTTCCGCCCATAACAAAACAAAGCTGATGTATGCGCTTGGAAAATCATCATGGGTAGGAGGCTTGCTTTTTTTCCCCAAAATATCCAACCCACAGTCTATCTTTGTGGGTGACAGGCAAACAAAACTGACTAATGGTCAGAAGCTACTGTAAGACGTTCCAGCTCAGAGGTGTAGTGTGTATTGTGTAGGAGTTCTCTTCTGTTTCTGGGATACCACCCCACCCACTGGAAACTCTTGCTGAGGATTTTCATCTTGATTATGTCATTCTACCATCCCTCCTATGTTCACTGGAAATTAGGATGGAGCCAGCTATCTTTATAACATTTGTTTCATCACAATATAATAGTTAGAAAGCTTCATCTAAAATAACATCAATATCATTATAATAGTATTCCCTATCTGATACGTATGTGTATAATAGACATATGAATTAGACTGGATTTATGCCAGAGCCATTAAGTTCATTCAGGAAATATAATAGAAACATCATATATAAGAAGCCTGGACTGAATGAATAGATTGGGAATCTGAATTTTAATAGAAACCGGTTACTCAATTTAGAGGCCATGTTAAAATGGAAATATGTTCAGCCAGATCAATGTCTTCTGAACTTTCTGAGAGCACTATTGATTACTTTTTTGATAATTACAAAATTATGGATTTTATATGTGTATACCAATATAGCTGGACATCCATTTCAAAAGCCAAATATATATCTATGTATTATATTACACATACTCATGTACAATAGTAGCTCGATTTTGAAATAATAATAGCAACAAAGATAAATCAAATTATCTCTAAATTTGTATTATACATTTATATTTTATCATTATGTCATATTGGTTAAGAACACAGGATTTAGAAATGGATTCAAGTATTGCAGTCAACTATTTTGAGAGACCAGAAATCTCACAAAACTGAGGCAGATTAACCAACTGTAAATTTACATTCATGAGTAGAAAAAAGTGGTAATATTTGATACTTTATCAAAATAAGGATGCTCCTGTGAATAGCCTATGCTTCGTTTGCCATAGTATGGGCTAGAGTCTGTATTCCATTTTTTAAAGAAAAGTCAGATATCAGAGTTGTTCTTGAAGTATACTGATTTATAAACTAAGCATTTATTCAAAACCATGATTACAAATTTAGCTCATAGCTCTAATTGAGGTTTTTGGTTTTCAACTTGTATGTATGTAGAATGAAAATATTATGTTTAACTCATAGCATTTTTCTGAGGAGTCCATAAATCAATCAAAATAGTGCTTGACATCTAGTAAGTGTTCAGTAAAAATAAGCAATTATTATTTTAAATAAGTATCATAAGTTGTATTAAAAGTGTTCTATTTATTCAATGAGTACTTTGTAATTGTTATTTTCCAGGTATCATGCAAATATCTGGAAGAATTGTAGAGACTCCGGAACCACTTTCTTTTCTTGGGTATTAAGTTTTTGCATATCAACTAGTACCCTGGTTTGTGTTTATCTTAACTTCCTCATGGAGTAACTGCTTTGAAAACTGTGATTTCACAGAGTTGTACTGTTGTTTGACAACTGGCTCTCCAAAAAGACAAAGCAAAAGGGAAGAATGCACCTAAGAGAGAAATTGAGAGCCCAGATTTGTAGAATCTACCAGTTTTCCTGGTGCAAATACTCCTACTATGGCTGACTTAAAGTTGCCAGTATGAAGTCAGTGAACATGAGTTGGAATTGAAAGAAATGCTAAAACTCAGCTCTCACAAGTCAGTTTGAGGTGTCTACAATACATTCTTAAATATAAAGCTTGTGAGTGATGCTGTGTGGCAATTTGAAAGAAAGTAGATTTTATACTCATGATAACCAACAGAACACCAGCAGCCGTGCTTTCATGCCAAAAGTCAAACATAACTTTAATAAGACACACAGTAACATCAAGTATAAGTTAAAACTATCTCACAATGGAAAATAAAAATAAATGAAAAAGGCATTATTTTTGGACCAGAAGGAGAAATGAAAACATAAGTATAAAGATGACCCAATATTTTGTTTTGTTTTAAAAAGACGTTCATATAATACTTTCTATGTTCCAGCCATGATTCTAAAAACTTTATAAATGCTAACTGACAAAATATTTGAAAAGTGTCATTAAAATAAATTGTCTTGGAATCTAATCATATCTGATCTAATCATTTTGATAAAAATAGCCATGTCTGCAAAAGACTGGAAGTGATTTTGCTATGTGTAGAGGCTAGAGACCAAAAGATCCATAAGGTGAAAGCTGTAATCTTCCCCCCAAAGAGTAAGGGCCTGAATAGGAAAATGATGAACACATCAGGAAGTAAAATTTTTTATTTGTAAATAAAATAATAAAATTTATAAAATAAATATTAATAGAATAAAAATAATAGCATAATGAAAATAGCTGAGATTTATAAAGCACCAATGTCCAGGCTGCTTTGCAAGGATTTTTTCAGCTGTTTATATTTTCATTCATATTTCTAGTACCTTACTATGTGCTAGGCACTGTGGTCATTCATTTACTTGATAGTGAGTACAGTGAATGGGAGAGGTCACAGCTTTCCTGGAGCTGTCAGTCTAGTTGGGAGCTTGTATTCTATACAAGTTAGCATTAATAATGCTAACAGCAGTACCAAAGAAATCCCCAAAGTTTGTTAGCTTTCAAAGAAAAGTTTATATCTTCTTCATACAAACTCTAATATGAATATTCCTCTTCAGTAAATGGTTTATGCCACATGGTCATTCAGGAATTCAAGTAAATTTCATCTCATGGTTTCTGTCCTCTGTTCCTAAAAGTTCTTTTCATTCAGCAGATAGAGAAAGAGAGACATTGGTGGGTTATACAGAAAATTTTAAGGACCAGTTTTATGAGAGTCATATACTACCTCTACTCACACCCCACTGGTCACGTCCAATTGCAAAGAAGTCTGGGAAAAGCAACCCACCTGTGCACTTAGAGGAAAGGAAATAAGTTTGTTAAAACCATAGTCTCTGGCACATGTTCAATTTTTCAGTTAATGTTCACAACGATCCTATGTGTAGATAAATGATTCCACTCAAAGATGGCCTTGAATCAAAAATTTTTCCGAGAAAACAAGATCCGCAACATTTAGAATTAACTCCATTATCAGGAACTCGAGACAAAATTACATAAAATATTTTGCCTACCTTTGATTTTCCAATAAGGGAATTTTATGTAAATAAAGTTTTGATGCAATCTCAAGGATAGGCTTTATACAAAATCTGTTCTTCTAAATAGAATATCATTTGCAATTAATATCAATAAGACATAAATGCTGCCGAGGCTGAAGCCATAAACCTTCGTGAAGAACACAAAACGATTGTTTTATTGTGGTTCAACAAGATATTTTAAATACCTTTCTGCTATATTTAGAAACTAATAAAATATAGGTTTAAAAAAAGGGTAAATAATAACAGATTTTTAAGCTCATATTTCAAATTCCACCCAGCTCATACCAATCTGAAAAAGTCACTAATTTGATTTAAGTCTATGCAGCAAAACTCCATTTGTCTTTGACTTGTCATTCAGTTCTCTGCTACGAATTCCTAAGATACTTTCCTGGAGCGTGTAGAACTTGATGAAATATCCTTAAGATACTTTAAGCAGTTAATAGAAATAGTCAAGAATAATGTGAAAAGACCTGTTTTATTATTCTATTTAGTTTTATTAGCAAATATAAATTTATAAATAGGCATATTCACATATACTAGGTGGTAATATATAGTGAAGTAATTTTACACTATAATAATCAAATACTTTTATTAAGCTCTTAGACTTACTGAAAATGTATTTTCTTAGCACTTTGATAGGATGGCTTAGGCACTTTAGATCTCAGATCAAGAGATAGAAACACCTTTTTACATAGAAGCAAATAGATTTCTTATTGTCTTAAAATTCATTTTGCTATCCCATATGAACTCATTTTGAAGTCTCTTTCTTATCATCAATAATATATTGTGTTTCAAACTGAAACAAAATGCATTTTTTCTTTTGAAGAAGTATCTTAAATAAAACAAAGTTTCAAAATAGTGTGACTTCTTTCATCACAAAAATCTTTAATTTTTTTAAAAAAGAAAGGAGACAAATTTCTATGTGAAGAAATTCTATAGTTGAAGTTTCCTACAAAAACAACTAGCTGACCAAAGATGGTACCATTGTCTAGAAATTAGTACTGGGAAGAAAATAAGCAAGACTTAAGCATTTGTAGTTTATACATCTGTCTATTTAAAGGAATTTCAACCCCTTAGCCCTGTGCTGTTGTCAGGAAAGAAATGGAAAATCCAGTTACAATTGTCTAGTAGGTCTATCATTATTCAGGATGAAAAACACAGTTTAGTCATTCACTAACTCAGAATTCTCTCTTTTTAGCAACTTAATACAGTATCATGGAACAACTGCCCCAGACAGTTTATAACAAGACTCTGTGCCAAAAATACATCACTTGTTAGGAAAACAGGAAACAGCAAAGAAAAAGTCAACTTTAACCAGTTTTCTGAGTCACCTCTTCCTGTGAATTCATCATGTTACAAAACTCCACTTATTTATGAGAGTTCATAGTTTGAATTGGAGGAAAGGATTAGAGCCCAATACTGCTGTTAATTGGTCTAAACCACCAGCTTCTAAGGGCTGGTTCCTAGGCCAAATGACAAAGTGGCATTTTGACACCATCTCCTCTCCTCTTTCTGTGCTCAAATCCCTCCCTTCTAAGTAACCAGGGCCCTCAAGCTTCATCTGGTTTCCCAGGGCCTAATCCTTTACTCACTAAAACCTGTGCAGTTAGTTAACATGATAATTTAGTCAATAATATGATAAACTAACGCCAAATGCAGATACAAATGGATGTTTTGTGAAATATTGTTTGAGGTTACACAAACTAACTATGCTGGAACTTCTTTCTTCAAGGGAGAAAATGGCCAGTTGGTAATAGTAACCAAAAATAATCAGAATTTGTTGAACATTTACCATGTTCAGGTAGTGACTAATTGCCTTGAATCAACTCATTAAAATATTAAAAGAACAACAATAAAAAACACACAAAATTCTTAGATAATTATTATATGTATGTAATATATTAAAAATATTATGTATATGTGTTTGACAGAAGATTTAGGCTTAAATGTTAAGTAACATTCCAGAAGCTCCCTAGCCAATGCCTGCTGGAACAAGGAGTCAACTGCAGGACTGTCTGAATTTAGAGTCTGTCATTTTGCTGATCTGCATGGTTATTCCTCACAGGGTATGCTCAGAGATGAGAATAGGAACATCATGTCAGAACTCCCAGAGAGTGCTCTCAAAATTCACTTATATGAATGGCAATCTCCTGACCTGTATCATCAGTAGGGCCATCATATATGTCATAAAAATTTCCCAAATGATTCAAAATCACCCTCTGATTAAGGACACACATTAATGGGGTCATTAGTGTGTGAAGACATGGGTGAACACCAGTGTCATTTGATGCAGGCTGGAAATCACAAGCAAAAGAGTAACTGCAGAATGAGTTATCTAATTCAAGTGCTAGTCACGCCTCCCTCCATCAGGTATAAGTCCACTGCAGGCAGTGCTGGATGCGTTCAGGAGTTTCTCTGGATAAGTTTCAACTGCGGTAGGAGAAAAGCCATTCAGGTGCCTTTGAGGGCAGATTATTGAATAGAGATGAAAGACTGTGCAATAGAGTGATTTAACCCTTTCTAGATCCCTGTCATAGTTCTTTTCTAACAACCTCTGTCAGCCACAATGCTTTTTGAGATGGGTCGTAAAGGGGAAAATTTGGTTCTCAATCTTGCCCCTATCCTTGCTGCTCTTCTTTTTTTCTCGTCTGCTCTTTCCATTTGAGAGGCAACCCAGGGCTCTAAAGTTCTACTCTGGCCAACTACGTCCAAGTGCCTATGGCTGTAGCTGTGAGACACACTCCAATTTGCAAACAGTCTTTGAGAAGTCTCTCTGGCTCTGGATTCCAGCTTCACATCCCTAGGTATCCAAATCAAAAATTTATCTCACTTTTATTATTTTCTGGATGGGCTATAATTGTAGTTTTGATTTCTTCTCTGATATCAAGTGAGCCTTCTTGTTGACTCCCTGAGATGCTTGACTACTTTGCTTTATTTGTTCATTTGGATACCTTGACGAGGAGCAGTGCTAACACTAGTGGGAAGTACCATGAATTCTGTTCTGTGCTAGTTATGGAGCAGAAAAAAGCCTTAGTTCCAACTGATTTAGTCTCCAGAGAATGCCTCTCTGCCTTCTTACATTTTTAGGGACTCTTGATTTCACAGGATGAAGGAGGATTTGTCCATGTCTTCAAATACTCTTATGTGCCTTGCGAGCATTTACATGCCACGTCAGGCTGCTGTGGACCTTCTGCCTGTGCTCCAGACAAGGGTAGAAAGCAGATGCTATTCAAAATGCTGAAAAATATTCAATTAATAGGTCAGAGCTCATATCGTATTGTTGAATTCAACCAGAACAAGAGTGGATGGAGTTACGAGGAATAATAACAGTTAAAACATTCAGCTAATTTTAACACTCCTCTCTCTCTTCTCCTAATTGATTTCTTTTGTATTGTGTATTCAGGCAGGAGGGGACAGGAGAGTGAGGATGTGACAGATGGGAAGCACTTACTTCCTCTGGACTGCCCTAATGAGAGTCTTGGTTTAAAGATCTAAATAAACTGTTTTTGCTATTGCTCAGCACTTTAGGGAAGTAGCAAATATTTTCCAACACCTGAAAGCATTAGAGATTTACACCTTAGAAAAGGATTTTTTTGGGTCAAAAAATAAGAATACTTGATAAACTGACTACCCAAGATCAAATAAGAGAATGAACACTACAGATGATGACAATGGAGAAAGAAGAGGACCTCAGACCATGTGCCTATCTGCCCATTCCTTGCACTATGTATTATCATAAAAAAAAAATTTCACTGAGGACAAGAAAATCTTTAATTGGCTGATGAACTCTTTCCAACACCCAGTGGAATGAAATTCATTAAAGAAATTAGGTTACACAACATTAAAGCAAGTTATTTTTTACATACACTTGTTTTTTGAATTGAGATTATTAGAGAACTTTGTTGTTGATGATAATGACATCACTCAAAGCATACTCAAAGCCACATACTATAAAATTGAGTAGATGAGAACAAAGAGCTTAAAGTACATGTAGATAAGCTCTTTTGGGTCTGAGAGTAACTTCAATTTTATACAGGAACCTTTATCATCATAATTGCTTTGGTACTGAACAGGTTCCCATTAAGATAATATGATCCAGGATTTTCATGTATGTATTAAAAATATTTTAATGTAATATCATCAGTTAGAAGTTTAAATATTTTAAAATAATTATTTCATGTTTGTCATATTTGTGTAAAAGAATAATTCATTTCTTAACATTCATGTATAAGGGTGTGAACAAAAAAGCAGACATACTGATAACTATTTATAATTAATGAAAATCATCACATTATTTATGCTTAAATTCAGGAATAGACTACGGAGAAGAACTATGAATGAGAATTTGAGGTACTTAAAGTTATTTAAATTACAAAATAACTTCTTCATTACTGGAAATTTAGTTAATTATTTAAGAAATAGGTCACCATTCTGTTTCTTATTGTGATATTATTCCTTATAACGGGCTGAATGATTTTCTTTCAGTTTTTTTTCATATTATTATGTGTGACTGGCTTGTATTGACTATTCATAAAGTACACTTAGTAACTTCAGATATATTAAAGGTTTCTAGTTAATTGAATATGTATAATATAAATTGACTAGGAATATAAATGTATCCTTCCAATTGTTTTCAGATTATCACCTTCATGGCATAATAAATACATTTTTCCTCATAAAATAATGAAGCAGAATAAATGGTGATGTGAAGAACATATTTGAACTTTTTCCTTACCCTTAATTTGTAATAAAATAGTTGTGTAAAAAAAGGAAGTTCTCGACAAGTTTCTGATTGGCTTTCAAGGTACTCTATCATGCTACCTGCATTTTCTAATCTCTTCATCGCTTTCCTCCAGAATATTAGCCACATCATATTAACATTGAAATTGCCAGCATCTATTACAGCGCCTGGAACGTGGTAGGTATGAAATAATTAGAACTCTATTTTCTTTCTGAGCCTCAGTGTCTTCTCATAATGCAAATAACATTTATAATACATTATAGTGCCATAACAGGAGAAAGAAATAAAGTATTATATAAATTAAAAAGCAACTTTTAACATATAAAACAATGCAAATCTTATAGATTATATTATGTATATTCTATTTATCCTTTAAGACTCATCTTAAATCATTTATTCTTTCTGAAGATGTTCTGATTACCTCATTTTATAGTTATTCTTTCCTTTTCCACGCTTCAAAGTTTCTGTTTAGGTAATAAATAAATTAAATATAGGCTAACGCAATCTTAGAAATAATAGAGATGTTAGTCCAATATATGTATTATATGGAGAAAGAGGCTGAGGCCCCAAGAAACACAGTGGGAAGTACTGGGAACTTTTGACTCTCTCGTTGATTATTTTTTCTATGATAGTACATGATGAGGACCTGATTGACAGGCCATGTTAAAAACATCTCAGTCTATTTATCTGTAAAATTAACAGACATTAAAAGAAGCTGTCTAGAGAATTACGTGTTTCAGGGCTGATCACACTATGTATGCCATATTGATTCTGCAACGTAATTATTTGTTCCTTAATGTTGCAAATAAATTATACACCAGCATCTTTCCTAAGATAATACCAAAGGGAGTGGAAAAAAATCCTTAGGTTTGTTCAAGACAGATTTTTCCATCTAAATTTTTAATGAAATTCTTTTCTGTCTTCCCTGATACTTTGCTCCATAAATTATTCCCATTTTCCATTGAATTTTCACCTTCTTCCTCCCCATTACCACATGTCCTATAAACATATTTACATCAGTATTCTAAATGAGAGTTCTTAACTCTGTGGTTCTCTGTTACTACAATTATCTCTCTCTTTCACTCTTCTTGGAAAGAGCATCTTTATTTATGTTTCTTTTCTCTAACTTGATAAATATGGCTTAACTTGCTGATTTAGGCATGCACGCAGGTTTTGCAGGGTGCGATTATTAGTTTTATATTGCAGCTTGACTGGAACATGGTGTGCCCAAATATTTGGCACAATTATTTCCTTGTGTGTCTGTAAGGTTGTTTCCATGTGAAATTAGCATTTGAATTGGTGAACTAACTCAGTAAAGAGGTTTGCCCTCCCCTGTGCAGGCGGGCATCATTCAATCCAATCTACTGAGGGCAGGGATGGAACAGAAAGGTGAAGGAGGAAAGAATTCAGTCTTTCTTGCCTGATTGCTTGAGATCAGATATCTACCTTTTTCTATCTTTAGGACTCCTGGTTCTCAGGCCTCAGACTTGGACTGGAATTTTCATTGGCTTCTGTGATTCGTAGGCCTTTGGACTCGGATTTAATTACATCACAAGCTTTTCTGTGTTTTTGGTTCTCTAGAGAACCCTGCTGATAGGCAAGGTCTGAAACTCATATGAAAGTGAAAAGCTTTGAAGTTCATGCTTCAGTGGCTTCATAATAAAGCTGTCTTTGCCTGCAAACTTATTCCTGTTTTCACCAACTACTGAGATTGCTCTCACTGGAGTCACCAAACACCTGTTGGTGCTGAGAGAGGGCACACTAAAAACTTTAGATGAATTTGTAATTATATGTTTAAACTACCTACCCTACAGGGCTTCAAAAGTGTCCCATCTTTGTCATCTAGCATACAGAACTAATAAGGCAACTTGACAGCCAACCGATTCTGATTCGTTGGTAGGTAACCTTTTTCCTGCTCACCCAAACACTTTTCCCAAGTCTTTAGGCTCTTTTATGTATGTTTCTTGTTCTGAAATTCAGGGAGGATGATCTCACTGTTGAGTCTTTTTATATATATTCTTCTTGACAGTCGGTGGTTTCCTACCATACAGATTCGTATGTATCTGAAGCTTTTAAATTTTTTTTCTCCCACTCGTTATTTTTTTTAATTGGTAAATAATATGAGGTATTGTATAATATATGTAAAATAATACATGTGTCTATACAAAATTATGTATATAGATTTATTAAAATATATTTAAAAATGACAAAAACAACAGGATTATATTTGGGAAAATATTTGTATGACTTAGGAAAAGAGTAAAGGGAGACATTTACTTTTAGTCTTTTTATAAACAACTTGTTATATTTAAACTGTACACTTAGAAAAAGTTTACATATGTTTACCACCATGAAACCATTATCACAAACAAGACAGTGAACATATCCATGACTTCTAATAAAAGTTTTCTCCTGCCTCTTTATAATGCCTCCCTCTGTTTCCTCCCTACTTCTACCATACCAAAGCTATTATTGATCTTTCTGCCACTATCGATTAGTTTCTATTTTCTAGAATTTTAAGTAAATAGAATCATGGAGTATATATTTTTTCGCCTGGCTTCTTATATCCTGTTCAATTATTTTGAGATTCACCATATTGTATCAGTAATTTATAGTTTATTAGTTCCTCTGTTAAGCTTTTGATTAGTATTTTGATTAGTATTAGCATATAATATAAATATAGATATCAACTTAAAAAAAACTGACATTTTAACAATATTGAAACTTCTAGCTAATGCCCATATTTAAGCTTTTTCAAAATTTTAACAGCAATGATTTTTAAGTTTCAGTGTAGAGATATCACACACTTTCTTCAAGATTTATCCCTAATCATTGCAAGTTTTCGTGTATTTTAGTAGTAGTATTTTAAATTTAAATTTCTGATTATTTTTAATAATAAGTAGAAATTAAATTTATTTATGTATATTGATCTCATATCCTGCAACCTACTAAACTTTCTTATTATTTCTAGTAGATTTTAGTGAGTTCCATTGCATTTTCTGTGTATATGAACATGTAGCCTTCAGATAAAGATAATGTTGTTCTTTTTTTAAAACCCTGAATGAATTTTATTTCCGTTTTTTCTTATTGCACTGGCCACAACCTCCAGTACAATTTTGAAAAGATATGGTGAAATTAGACATGCTTTTCTTATTTCTGATTTTAGAGTAAAAGTATTCAGTTAGTCATAATTTATGTTTTTTATGAAAACTCTTTCAGGATAAGGGATTTCCATTTATCTCCAGTGTCCTGATAGTTTAAACAGAAGTGGATGTTGAATTTTTTTTAATATGCCTTTTCTGCTTCTGTTGAGATGATCTATTTTTAAATATAATTTGTTAATATGGAGAATTACCGATTGCTTTTTAAATGTTAAACCAATCATACTTTTTCTTTACTTGATCACAGTGTAGTATTATTTCTATTATCGTTGGAGTTGATCTGTTAACATTTACTTTAAATTTTTTGCATCAATATTCATAAGTAATATTGATCCACAGCTTTCTTTTGATAGGTTTGTCTGCTATTAGTAATGGGATAATGATGATCTCATAGAGTGATTTAGAAAGTATTTTCTCTTCTTCTCATTTCTAGAAGAGTTTGTTTAGAATTGCTATTATATCTTCTTTTAAAATTTAATTAAAATCTCCAGTAAAACCATCTGGTCCTGGGCATTTCTTTTTTGAATATTTTCAATTATAAATTTAATTAATTTACAGATATTAATAATATAGACTATTTCTTAATGAGATTACTTTTGTGATTGGTTTCTTTTAAGACATTTATCTAGTTCATCCATACTGTCATATTTGTTGGCATAAAATTATTTATAATACTCATCTATTAACTTTTAATATCTGCAGAACCTGTGGTGATGTCACTCCTTCAACTCTTGCCATTGATAATTCAAGTCTTTTATTTTTTTTCCTGATCTCTCTGACTGAAACATATTTACATACTGATCTTCTCAAAGAATCACTTTAGTTTCATTTTTTCTCCAATGTTCGTATATTTTTATATCATTAATTTGTGTTTTATTTATTTTCTCTCTCTTATTTTGTGTTTAACTTCTCTTTTGCATTTCTTAAGGTTATTGGTAAGATAATTGATTTGGTATATTTGTTTCTAACATAGGCTGTTAGTGTTATAAATTGTCCCTTTAACTATTGTATTGCTTATGTTGTATTTTCATTAAATTTGGTTTAAACTTCTTTTAGTTCCTTCTTTTGATTAGCTGTTTGATTCATGGGTTATTTAAAAATCTGTTGTTTACTTTCTTACATTTACAAATTTTCTAGACGTCTTTCTGATATTGATTTCTAATTTAATTACACTGTAGTCAGAGAACATACTTTGTATTATTTGAATCTTTTCAGATTTATTGAGACTTGCTTACTTTGTGATCCAAAATGCAGTCTAATTTCCTCTTAGTTATACAGGTTACCCCATGAAATATGAGAATAGGCTACATAAAGACAGGGATAATGGGGTATATATTGGCTATCATAAGTTTCTGTTATATTCTAATATACACGCAACCAGGAACTCAACATATTCTCATGGAACTTACATTGTATTCAGGGGTGTTAAATAAGAAACATAAATCAATAAGCAAACAAATGAATTATGGATTTTAACAAGCACTATGAAATACATAAACAGGATATGGTGGTAAAACATAAAAGAGCTGACTAGTGATGTTTTACTCAGAATAATCAAGAACAGACTGTCTGTATAAGGACGGTTGAGTCCTAAGGATGAAATAAATTAGTCATTCAAATAGCTGAGGTAAGAAAAATATCAGCAAAAGGAATATTAGAAAGAACTTGGTATTGGAGAGACAAAAATGTGGATTGAAGTATAGCTGCAACTTAAGGGAATATGGTATGTTATGTCTTTGGAGAAGCCACTAGAAACCATATGGTCAGTTATTTCAGTCTTTCTCCAGGTAAACTAGAAAGTGACTGAAGTGTTTCAAACAGGGAGAGTGACATAAATTTATTCACTGCAAATAAATAAATAAATAAATAAATAAATAAATAAATAAATAAATGAATCGTGTTTTTGTTTGGAGGGTTGAAGCCGAAGGTTAAGGTGAGATAACAGATATTTAACTGGATAGAATAAAAGTTGACACAAGAATACAGTTAGGAGGCTACACAGTTTTCCAGAAAGAATAAGCTGCTAGAGGTGAATTCAAAGAGAAGTGAATTCAAAGATATATAATAAATATTTTGGAAGGTAGACCATTTAGATTTGCTAATGGATTGGCTATGGAGGATGAAAGAAAATGTAAATAGAACCCCAAAATATACTGCTATGTGAAAAGAGTCAAACACAAAAGACCTACGTATTTATATGACACATTTACATAAATTTATAGGAAAGGCAAAACTAGTGACAAAAAGCCAATCAGTAATTATCTAATGCTTGTGGTCAGAGAAGGGAAGGAACTCTAAAGTATCTGAGGAATTATTAAGGATGATTGAAATTTTCTGTATTTTGTTGTGATAGAGGTCCATTACTATATACAATTAGTCAAATTCATATAACTACATACCAACATTGAAAGAATTTTATTGTATGTAAATTAACTCACTATACGACTATTAATAATAATCAAATATAAAATATAGCATATTTCCAAAAGCCAGTATAAATAAAAGAATAATTAATTACTTTAAGGTACAAAGAACAGGTAGATTTTTAGTATGTCATAAATACTCCATAAACACATCTTTTAAAATATAAAATATTATAAGAATGAACTAAGAATATAGGAACATAAGAATTAACGAAACAAATTTAAATATTCAAAATACAAAAATAGAGACATATGGCTTCAGCTGTTATATTTAAAGAGTTTGTAAGCCATTGTTCTTTTTCTTATAACATGAATAGGCTGGAAAAAAACTTGAAAATCGGTGACTTTTCTTGGACCCAAATTAAATTACAGAGCAAACGGCCACCCTAAAATCTGAGAGTTTGGAGTACCAAAAGTCTACTTACCTGGACCAGAAGTTGGTAGACTCCATAAATGGGTAGGAGGCCTTAATTAGCATTTTTGACAAATTTCTGGAGGTTGGCTATGGACTATTATGAGAATAAGAAGCTCCACAAACCACAGGAAATCCTACAAAGTACATTCTTAGACCAGAGGAGAATTAAACTAGAAATCAATAATACAGACACTGCATAAAAATCCCCAAATATTTTAAGATTAAATAATACATTTATCAATGACATGTAAGTCAAAGAAGAAGCTTCAAGAGATTTAAAAGTATTTTGAACTAAATGAAAATGGAAATATAACTTATCAAAATGTGTGGGATGCAGTGAAAGTAGTGCTTAAAGGAAAATTTATAACATTACATACATATTACATTTGTAAAAAAAAGTCTAAAATCAATAACTTAAGCATCTACCATAGAAAATTAAGGAAAGAAGACCAAATTAAACCTAAACCAAGCTGAGCAAAGGTAATAATAAATTTTAAGCAGAAGTCGATGGAATTGAAACCAAGAAAATGGTAGAGAGCGTCTTCAAAACCAAAACTTGGTCCTCAAGTAAAATCATTAAAAGTGATTAAATCTAGCCTTGTAAACCAAGTTTTTTTTGTTTTGTTTTGTTTTTAAAGACACATATTGCCAGTGTTAGGAATAATAGAAGGGTATTCACAACTCATTCCATGGAAATTAAGAGGTAATAAGGTAACACTGTAAACATTATGTTCATATTTTACTAACATGGATGATATGGACTGTTTAATTGAAAGACATAAACTACAAAAATTCATTTAAGGAATACTGCCTAACTTGTGTAGCTCTACATTTATTAACAAAATTTAATCAGTCATATGGAAAAAAAAATCCAAAAAACAAAATACCATGCCCAGATGATTTTAACAGGGAATTGTACCAATCATGTAAGGAACAGTAATATTAATTTTATAAATATTTTTCAAAAAATTTTGAAGAAGGGAACACTTGCCAATTCATTTAAGAATTCGGCATTATTCTGTTACTAAATCCCTATGAGATAGTACAAAAAAATTCTCTACAGTTTTATATCTTTTATAATTATAATTGTAGATATGAAAATTCTTTACATATCAGCAACATATACAGCAACATATAAAAAATATAATACATCATACCCAAATGTGATTCATTCTAGAAATGAAAGCTGGATATCAATTATTGAAACTGCTCATTTTAACAAAATAAATATGATTATATCGGTAAATGAAGAAAACATATTTGATGAAGTTCAAGAGGCATTCAAACTCCTAAATAATTAAGTATTGAAGGAAAGTTTGAATAAAAGTTTTACATGAAAAACCTATAGGTAACAATACGCTTAATGAGAGACTGAACACTTTTCTTCTAAAATTAGGAATAAGACAAGTATGTTCTTTTTCCCATGCAGCCTTATACAGAACAACTTAATTACTGCAATAAGAAAGAAAAGAAAAGATATATGGTTGGAAAAGAAGTACAATGGTGTTTATCTGTAGATGAGATAATTGTAAATTTCACAAATTAAATATAAGATATGCATATAGAAATCTATTATATGCTAATGAAAAAAATAAAATCTAAACAAATTGAGATATTCTTTACTTGTAGATTGAAAGTTTCAATATTTTTACAATATCGTTTTTTTTTTTTTTGCTCTATAAATTCAAACAAATATCGCAATTTTTTATAGCTATTGATAAACTGATTATAAAATTTATATGAAAATGTAAAAAATTTTGCACAGACCATACGGTACTAAAGCAGAACAAAATTGGAGGACTCAGTTTTCAGATTTTAAGAATTACTGTAAAACTACATTAATCAAGACAATGTGGAATTAGTAAAAGAATAGATACATGAATCAACGTAACAAACATAGTGCCCAGAATAGACCCACAGTATTATAGTCAACTGATTTTTGATAAATGTCCAAAGGTAATTTAATGCAGAAAGGATAATCTTTACAAATTTTTTTGCTCAAATAAATTGCAAAATAACTGAACCTAGTAACAGATTTTCAACATTCACAAGATTACCTCAAAATGAGCTATGGACCTATATGTGAAACTCAAAAATAGAAAAATTCTACATGAAAACAAAATAGGGAAACTTTGAGACCTCGGGTTTGGTAATGATTTTTTAGATATAATATCAAAAGCCTAATCAATGAAAGAAAAATGGAAAAATGTGATAGATTGGCCTTTAACAAAATGACAAAAAAAAAAACAAAAAAACCTGTTTTGAAAAAAAACTCTTAAAAAATGAAGAGATAAACCGCATAGTGAGAGACTATTTTACAAAACATTTATCTAATAAAGGTCTTATATCAAACAACTCTTAAAACTCAAAGATGAGAAGCAAACAACCCAATCTAAAAATAGACAGAGCTAAACAAATGCTCACCAAAGTAGAAGAAAAAGGTAGCAAGATAAACATGTAAAAAGATGCTCAATATCTTTCTTTCCCATTAAGGAAATTCAAATTAAAATAATATTAAAATATTATTACACAGCTATTAAAATGATTAAATTCAGAAAAACTGGTAATACTAAGTACTGGTAAAGATGAATAGGAAAAGGAATTCTTATTTGTTGCTGCTGGGAGGTAAATAATATAGCCACTTTAGGAGACAGTTCGTCAGTCTCTTCTGTAGGTAAACCGAAATTAATACACGACTCAGCAGTCATACTCCTAAATATTTATCTAATTGATTTTGAAATATGTTTCTATGCAAAAACTTTCATATAAATGTACATATCATCATTATTCATAGTCACTAAAAGCTGGAATCAAGCAAGATGTTCTTCAATTGGTGAATGAATGAACTGTGGTACATCAATACTATGGAATACTATGATCAAAAGGATCAAGCTATTGTTTTATACAGCTTCATGGATAAATCTTAAAGGTAAATTTTTAAGTATAGAAACCAGTCTGAGAGGGTCGTATTCTGTATAATTCCATTATGTGGCAGTTTGGAAGAGATAGAACTATAAGAGATGAAAGATCATTGGTTGCCAGAGGTTTTAGAAAGGGGAAGAGTTACTATAATGAGGGGATTTGTAGGATGATGAAACTATTCTGTATGATACAATAATGGTAAATACATGCCACTATTTGTTTCTTGAAACCCATGTCACTTTATAGCAAGAGTGAATATTAAGGTTTGTAAGTTAAAATTATAAAAAATCAACTAGGAGTGTGGGGGATTTTGAATAGAGTTCAGACTATGGCAAATATATCTGTCTTACAAATATATGGCACAACCACCCTGAAGGTGGTGGGAAGGAATGAAAATCTCAATAACGATAAATGACTAGAAGCTGTCTAATGACAAAAATAAAGTCTAATGACAAAAGGAATTGTACATAAACACTAGTCTAGTTAGCAAAGTCATTTATCACAAGGGTATAAATTAACAATTTTGAAATTGCTGTGCATAAATAGTGTAATTAGTCAAATAAATAAATAGATAAATATTTATTAGATAAATATTTAGGAGTGGATATTGGAAGGCGTACATGTATGTTTGGATGTGTAGACATACACACTTAATATACATATGTGTGTTTATACATATGGCCTGGAAATATAGTTTTGTAGATATAAAAAAGGGAATTCATGTTAACAAAGTTTCAAAATATATTTATATTATAACTCTTCTGAGTTTTACAGTAAGGGTAGATCATTAGTCTGTAGTTTTTCTTTAATTCTTTGCTGAGATTGATGCTCATATCCTTGTTGAATAGCTATGATAAAAATTTTGTCTTGTTATATGTTGAGATCATTTTGACACATTTGGCAATGGAAGCATTTTCCACAGGTCAGTAATTAGGTTTAGTGACAAGCAATACAGCAAAATGAATCTTTAACCAAATAAAGCAATCACTGTGTGTTAATTTCAAATACTTTATTTTGAATGTTAATTTGCTTCAGTTTATGTTATTGTTATAGTTTTTTAAAGATTATACTTCTTTGGAGTAGTTTTTGGCAAAACCGAGAGACAGATACAGAAATTTCCCATTTATCCCTTACTATCACACTTTCAAAGCCTCCCCCATTACCAACATCCTCCACCAAAGCAATACATTTGTTATGACTAATGAACCTACATTTTACATCATAATTACTTAAAGTCCATAGTTTACCTTAAGGTTTACTCTTAGTGTTGTACATAAATTTGGACAAATGTATAATAACATGTATGCATCATTTTAGTATCATAAAGAATATTTTCACTGCCCTATTCATTCATTTTGGGGTTTAATTTGTTTTGTTGTGCTGACTGTAGAAACTAATCTAAACCTTAATATGAGGATCTCCTTGGAGTGTCTCTTTCACTAAATTGAAACCAAATTTGCTTGCAATACTTTCAATTCCTTCTGGATACAGTCAGTACCTGAGGAGTCATGTGGCCCACACCCAGCAGGATTTATATAAAGCAATGAAGAGAACGAACAATCTCTGATCCAGAATAATCAGATTTCACTTCTAAGTCTGTACACTGGCTCTTTGAATTCCTGCTTTCCAGATTTCTTCTATTTGCAAACATCTATGTTACCTCTGTCAATGTGTATATTTGAACATTTTTCTTTGTGCTTCATATTGGACCTACGTCACTCCCAGTTTGAATATGTTTAAAGATACAAAAACCATTTGTGAATTGATCCGAAAGTTTAAGTCTTAGACTTGACCTAGAATATAGGAGTTTTAGGAGCTCCAACTTCCTGACTTTAGGATAGACTTTCTTTAATTTCAATGAACTATCGAGACAATATTCTAAAGTGATAATATCTCTGTGACTTTGTAAACCAAACTGAAGTCATGATATAGAAATTGGCCTAGAATGTAATTAGTCTTTAAGAAGCAACTAGGGAGCTGAATCAAGTGTTTTACTTGTCCCTTTTCATTTTTTAAACCTCAAAGTAATATTGTTATCTGATCTTACTCTGCTTGTAAAATATATCTTCAATGATTATTATTCAGCATAAATTATGTTCTTCTTTGTATTTGATATGCTTGAGATGTTTAACTACTTTAAATTGTCCTATAGCAATATGTCTTAAATTGTCTCTTCTAAGAGACTAGAGCCATGTCTCCTTACTTGATTATGTTCAGTAAATCAAGAAATACTTATTGTGTTTCAAGAACTGCTCTAAATATTAGGAATAAAACAATGAGCAAGAAAGACATGATTCTTGCCTCACAGATCCTATCAATAGGAAAGAATGAACATTATACAAACTGGTGTGTTAATTACCATGACAGAAAATTTTAAGGTGTTGTGGGAACTTATTTTTCTACAGTACATTGATAGATCATTTTTAAAATGAGGATAAGAGTTTGTAAAGTTCAAGACAAACTGAATTTATCAGAATTGAAAATTTCAGGTAAAAAATAAGTATATACCATTTTATAATTAAATTTATTCATTTTTAAAGATTAAAGCACCTACATAAGATCAAATTCCAGCTTATTCTCAAAATATTCTAGTTTTCCTTAGTAACTATTACCTTTATATTTATATGTATGTAGCTGATTTGTTGCATCTCTATATTTTTTAGTCTTTAAAATCTCTTGAAAGTAATACATTTCATTAAATTATTACCTTTCATATAAAATTATAATTTAATTTACTTTTCCTAAATTTACATGTGTGAAACTGTAATTGAATTTATTTACCATAATCTATTAAGGGATTGGCTCCCTTTGCATTGTTAACTTTTTGACTTAGCCCACGCTTATCTGATCAGGGCTACACATTAAATAGAGTTTATAAGTATACATTTATAAATATCTTAAGCACCAATGAGGTACTGTGCTAGATAATGTGGAATTGGCAGTAAATATAATAGACTGAGATCTTTGTTTACAGAACTTTGAGCTTCATAGGGTTGAGGTTGTAAGTCAGACCCATACAAATAATTAAGTAAGTAGTTATATAATTGTGACAAATGGTATGAAAGAAAAGTAAAAATAAATGCTATCAAAGTGGTAATAGAGTTGTGTAAATTGAGCTGGAGTGTAATAGACTGTCTCTAAGCAAAGGAAGCAGAATCTTAGACAAGAAAGGTGAGCAGGTGTTGAGAAGCAGTGATTTGTGTGGGGGTAGCAAGAGATTGATTGGACAAGATTTGTGTGGAAGTAGCGAGAGGTTGATTGGACAAGATAAAACAAGGAGAGTTAATAACTTGGCCTTGAACCTAAAGGAATTTGGTACTGTCCAGAAATTGAAAGAACTTAATATTCTTCCCATGAAAGAGTAAATGAAAAGCAAAATGTCTGTAACAATTGTTCAGATCAAGTTGGATTTTGAAATTTATGTTTAGTATATTAATTTATCTTAAGGATACTGTTTATTTTTTTAAAGAAAAATATATTCACTGATTATATTTAAAAAATAATTTTTACTGCTGTTTGAGCAAGGGTTTGAAGAGAGACAGGAATAGAACTAGACATATCAGTTAAAAGACATTTAAAATAATTCGAGCAACTTGTAATAAGATGAGAAGAAGGTGCCTTCAATAAAATTTCATTCAAGTAGTGATGGATTAAGGTGGGTGAATGGAGAATGCTTCCCAGGTTTCTTCCATGAACACTGGATGTGTAATAATTAGTAATTGTTTATCTGAGACAGACTGGGAAAGAAATATATGTTTGAGGAATGGCTTTGAAGTTTTAGTTTCAAAATGCTATATTTGTAATATTTATGAGACATCTAAGTGGATGTATATTTCAGAGTTTAGAAGTCTAGAAATAAAATGTATGAGTCATTGGCATAATTCCGGTGTTTAAAGTTATGGTAGTGAATAGTAATCTAAAGAGAGACCATAGATGGAGAAAGAAAATGGCATTTTATGGAGTTCCAGGTAATGGAAAATAGGCAATTTTCTGAATCAGCCAAGTTGAGGAAAAGGTGACAGTGAAAATTGCAAGAGGCAGTCCAGAGAGTTAGTGAAAAACCAGGAGAGTTTTACATGTCTGAAATTAGGTAAAAAGTACTTCCAAGACAGAATGATAAACCATGCTGTATGCATCCAAGAAATCCACATATTCTAAATTAAATTATAACATTCATAGCCACCATTCATATTCACATCTTCATTCCCCCCTTATTTCTCCTCAACATAGGTGAATATCCAAAACAAGGCAAAATATTTCTCGATCATTTCCATTTTTTGTTGGTTATTCTCTAGTTTTTGATCTATTAACTTAAAATATATTTGCTTTTCTTTTTAAGCAAAAAACATCTTTTTACCATATTACAAAGATATTTACACGTTAATGTTATTTAACTGTTAGATTTTTTTCAGATATTTTTCAGAATTTTTAAAAATTAAATTTATTGATTGAGTCCATTTTCTAGGCCTAATTTACTGGAATTATCCTATAATTTATTCTTTGTTTGCTTTCTAAAAATATTCTAATGTCTTGTCCTCATTTTTGATTGATAATGTGTGTCAATCTACATTAATATCTTAATATTTTTTATTTCATAAGGGTAAATAGATTTTGCTTTCATTTTCTCTACTAATTTTTTGCCACTTCTACTAACTGTTGACCATTCAGAAATTTGTCAAAATCTTTATTCTGTTTACATTTACATTTATTCTCTGCAAATATACACAGAAAGCGTATTTACTTTTTGTTTTTTAGGTATTATTCCAAAAAGTTCATGAGATAACAGAAGCAAATTCATATACTCAATCTTCCCTCTTGAACTAGAAAATTGTCCATTGTATTTGCAACATGGACTATCAGAGTGGATTTAAATACTAATGCTGAGGGGAAAGATTGAGCACTGAGCTAGTGAGCTAGTGAAGAACCTGGAGATGGGTAAACATAGAAGTGGATATTAATTAGAAAAGAAGTTGTGATTCAGAGCCCAGGCCAAGGGAATTCTCTTTTCCACTGACGTTTGTAGTCTCCTTATTCCTTAGGAAATTTAAAGTTACCTGAAGATTTTGAGATTCTATGTATATGTAGGTTTTGGGTATAGTGTAAAGGCAGGACGGTATTATTATAGTTTTCCAAAGGGCTTGTTTAGTGATAATGAGTGTTTATGATATTTGAATACAACATTCTCTCTTTCCTGTTGTCTTGAAGAATATGATTTATAATAATTCCAGGGTTCATAACCTGTGGGTAAACTGATATTTCCAAGTTGAGCATTCTCTACATATAAATTAAATTTTTTTCTAAGTAAATGGCCCCAAATTAAAATTAATTTGCCATTTGTAAGCCAAAATTACAAAATATTCCTGAGATTACTTGTTCCAGCAAGACTTTGCATTAATCAGAAAAGTCTTTCATAAACTTTGAGATTATTTTACATACTTGTGCTGTAAATCATTTATAAAAATGTTGAACAAGGCAGATTTTGGTACTGCTCCCTAAGAAGCATTGGTGTTTATATTTTTTATTTAGAAAAGTGTCTACTTATTTCTAACCTTCCCTCTTATCTCTAAACTAGTTTTGTATCCATGACAAAACAGTCTCCCAGACCTCATGTGTGTTTTTTTCCAATTTTTAATACATAATTTTATCAATGATTTTCTAAAAATCTCGGTAGTCATAGTCACTAATTGCTTTTATTGACATGCTTTTGTGGTCTTTTTTCTCTCCTTAAAAGCTTTTGTGATTTATCTTTTATGGCTCATTTATATATCCTTTTTATAGGACCTGATTAACTATTATACTAATATATTATGTCTGCTAATATTTATTTAGATCTCCCTTTACTTATCTATTAATTTTCTCAGAATGCAGTTCAGCTCTATTTTATTTACTTCAGAATATTTTATCCCAAGGCTCATTTTGAATAAGAGAGCAAACATTTAACTTGTACATTTTAGGAAAACAGTTTTTTTCTAATATGTACCAACCAAAAGTTTGTTTGAGGACTAATGTGTTTTCCCCCAAACTTTATTGAAATATAATAGACAATTAGTTGCTCATATTTACATAGTACAATTCAATGAGTTTTTTAAATTATAGTTTGCATACAATAATATATTAGTTTCAGTTGTACAGCATAGTGATTAGAACTCAAATTAGTACCCCTCTAATTTGGTACCCCTCTTCCCCCTTACATATTTATTGCACACTGTTGACTATTTTCCTTATGTTACACTTTATATCTCCATGACTACTTTGTAACTATCCATTTATATCTCTTAATTCCTTCATCCTTTTTCATTGGTCCCCCAACCCCACTCCTGTCTAGTAGCCCTTAAAATATTATCTGTATATATGAGTTTGTTTCTGTTTTTATTGTTATTGTTGTGTATTTTGTTCTTTAGATTCCGTATGTTGCAAAATCATGTGGTATTTGTCTTTATCTGACATTTCATTTAGCGCCATACCCTATAGGACCATCAAGGCAATATCTTTTTCCATCCTCTTCCTTTTAGTCTGTGTGTCTTTTAATCTGAAGTGAGTCTCTTGTAGGCAGCTTATGTAGGGATCTTGTTTTCTTATCTATTCAGCCACCCTACTTTTTGGTTGGAGCACTTAATTCTTTTCTATTTGAGTAGTCATTGATAGATATGTAGTTATTATCATTTTTTATTTGTGATTTTGATAGATGTTTTTTCTTCTTAAAGAAGTTCCTCGTTTTCTCTAAGTGGCTCGGTGTTGATGAATTCTTTAGCTTATTTTTGTCTGGGAAGCTTTTTATCTGTCCTTCAACTCTAAGTGATACATCGTTAGATAAAGTATTTTTGGTTGTAGATCCTGGGTCTTCATCATGTTGAATATTTTGTCCTTCTGTCCTGCAAAATTTCTTTTGAGAAATCAGCAGACAGTCTTATGGGTGCGCGCTTGTAGGTAACTAACTGCTTTTTCCTTGCTGCCTTTAAGGTTCTCTCTTTGTATTTAATCTTTGGCATTTTCATTATGATGTGTCTTGGTGTGGGCCTCTTTGGGTTCTTTTTTCTTGAGACTCTCTGAGCTGCCTTGGGTTGTATGTCTATTTCTTTCACCAGGATAGAGAAGTTTTTCATTACTATTTCTTCAAATAGCTTTTCCGCTTCTTGTTCTCCTTCTCTTCTTTCAGATCCCCCTATTACACAGATGTTTTTATACTTATTATTGTCCCAAAGACTCCTTCAATTATTATTACAGTCTTGGCTTCTTTTTTCTTGCCATTCTGATTGGGTGAACTTGGCTTCCTCATCCTCTATATTGGTGGTTCAATCTTCTTTATCCACTCTTAATTCTCTCTAATATACTCTTCATCTCAGAAAATATATTCTTCATTTCTGACTTTTTCCCTTTTACAATTTTCAATTCCATTTTTATGTTTTTTATCTCTTTGTTAAAGTTCTCAGTGAGTTAATCTACCTTCCCTTAAGTTCATTGAGCATCTTTTTAACCAGTGTTTTGAACTCTGCATCTGTTAGTTTGCTTGATTCCATTATTCCTGGATCTCTGTTTGGTTCTCTCATACGGTTTCTGCTTTTTTGTCTTCCCATTTTGGCTGCCTTTCCATGTCTGTTTCTATGTACTAATCAAAGCTCTTAAGTCTTCCAGTCTTATCAGTGTGGCTTTCTGTAGTAGGTGTCCAGAGGCACAGTCCTGAGTGGCGTTCAGCAGCAGGCCAAGTTTAGTCCCAGCTTGTGTCCCTCCAGGGCCACCTGTTAAGATTCAGCAAGCAATCCACGGATGTTATGCTTATAGTTCCCTCAAGAAACTATGCCAGAAACCGAGGTCAGCTGTCACCAATGTGGGTCTTGGAGCTTGATCAGCAAGTTGCACAGGACTTTCCAAGGACACAAATTGATATGGCTTGGGTAGGACATGAGTTGGGAGAGGTGGAGTTTCAGGGAATCCTCTGGGTGAAGTTACCTCTGTTATCCAGTTAATGACGTCTCAGCTACGGGGGCGCTGTCAGCACACTGGGAGTGGGACAATGGTTAATGCTGGCACTTTTGGACAGCCCTCTGGCCCTCTCTTGGACAATTAAGTGTCTCTCTGTAAGTCCCTGGTCTCCACCACCCAGCAGCAGACTGGGTCCTGGTGCTCAAATCAAGTGAGTCTGTCACTGATAAAGTCCAATTGCAAACACGGCCCCTCGAAGAAGAACATCTGCAGCTGCCTGCTGCCACTGCCATAGCCTCTGTCCCATGCAGCTGCTCAGGACCAATCAGCTTCATGCCCTTTCCCTGTTCTACCTCCCACTTGCGGGGTGATTTCTTATTTTTCTCCCAAGTTTTAGGGCTTCTGTTCATCTAGACCTCGGCAACTCTGCTTGCTATTTGCTCTGTGTTTCCGTCACAATTTTGATGTGGGCATAAGAGCAAATGAACAAAGCCTCTATCATCTACACCATTTTTCCTGGTCCTGTAATGCTTTTTCACTTTTTGGAAATTTCCCTAGAACTCAGAGCTGGACATGTCCAAAGTGTTTATAACATAATTTCATTGACTATTTAATATTTTTCACAGGTCCCATGCAAGACGTTTTCTTTTTTTTTTAACCTATCTCGAAAACAGGAAAATCCTATCAAGAATTGATGGGGACAAATATATGGCAAATTCCTTACCCCCTATTTACTATTCAAGCCACTTGGGGAAGGTTGTTAGAGAATTTCAGCAGAATGTAGTAAGTCTCATAAAATCAAGCACAAGCATAAATGTTCTATTATAATGCATACAACAAACCTACAGAGTAAGCAAAAAGTAGTTGCACATAATTTATTTCACACAATGTCCCTGATTCTTGAAAACAAAGCTAAACTATTTTTATCATGCAGTTAAATGAAATAGAATGAGAGACACCTGTACTTAGGTGTTCAAAATACTCTTTTTCTCAGGTGTACAGCAGAGAGAGATGGGTTAATATACATAGTTTCCAATTTCCATTGTATATATACATATATATTTTTTTCTACAGATAAATTATTCTAGATTCTCATTTCTCTAACCCTTTCATCAAGCTGCATAAACTGCTTCACCACTTATCCCTTCTATTTCCTGACACCCAAATTTTCTGGCAATGCTAATCTACGAAAATAGATTAAATGATGAAAATACCTGGCAATTTAAAAATTAATAGATTTGTCTGTTTAAAAATTGATAGTATTAGTAGAAAGACACTAAGTTAACAGTTTGGGTCTTAACACTAGATGATGGCCAAAGGGTTGGGGACAAACTTGCTATCCATTGGCTCTGCAGTGTGGTGTTCCTCAATGACCACAAGCAAGCCAGCACCAGTTACCAACATGGATTGGCACTTTAGATTTATATATCTTGTAAATAATGAAAATTCTTCCTAGATTCTGGTTGCAGTTTGAAAGTCATTGTTAAAGGCTACATATGTTTTTGCATCTTATGTATTTTAAGAGTATTTTAGGATGCTGAGAAATGATATTTAGGCAGAAAACTGAATGTGTGATTCTTGACATAGAACTTGAAGAATACTGAAAGTTTCAGCCAGACAGAGAAGGAAGACGAATGAGGACATTCCAGGCAAAGCAAGCAACATGAGCAGAGGTGGGAGGGGAAAGTAGTGTTAGGAAGAAAATAGTCCCGTTTGACTGCAATATAGACTATATGGGGCTTAATGGGATATAGGATAAAAATAATGTTGCCACGTTAGGATGTACTTTGTAAAGTGTGTGTGTGTGTGTGTGTGTGTGTGTGCACGTGTGTGTGTGTGTGTGTGAGGCGACACTAAGAAGCCATTAAAGGTTTTGAGAAGAAAAGTCATGGTCAGAGGTGGACTTTAGAAATCCAAATCTGATTATTTTATGTATGATGGTTGGATTAGGGCGAGGCTAGAGATAGGTAGTTAATAAAGTAAAAATTGGTATTGCTAAGAGGTTATAAAGTATAAAAAAGATAATTGATTGATGTTTTATTTCCTAGATCTTTTTACTCTTTTTACTCTGTTGGTTTTCACCTATTGAATAAATGCCATGCATTTCTTCAAAGAGCAGACAGGTACTGTCTAGGTAGAACAAAGAAGTCTCTGCTCAACTTTGGGTATCAAATTATAAATATTTTGGGGTGACGTTGAACGTTATTGGTATTTCTGTTTGTTTTCTCTAAGGAATGATTCAGCACTTAACAACCATAAATAGTTGGGCATACATGCTCATTGTGTGTGTGTCTATAGGACATAACTTAGCAATTGCAGCCCTATGTATCTTTTAAAGAAAGCTGTGATATTTCTGTTGTTTCTCTATTCCAAATATGACATTTTCTTTCAAAGGAAGTTTGTATTGGCTCACTCTCACCTTGTTATTCAGAAACAGAGCTTCTGAGAGCTCTGCTCCCCAGAGAACTATAGATCAATGCAGGAGCTCACATTTGTTTGAATGTATGTCAGGTAATCATAGTACAGCTCCTGACTATTGACTGAGCAAAGAGAAAGTAAAAAATCCTGATATTTTCTATTGAAATTACAAATTCTAAGGCTATTTCTACAATAAAACAAAAATGGGAGTTTTTGCTCATTTTGAAAACCAACTTGTTAATCTATCACCCGTAAAAAAGAATTGTGGTTTGGGTGATCATTTTACTTAAAAAAGCTCTATTGCATTGCACTACTTTATTTCTGTGTTGTAATTTCCCCATGGGGTGGCTAAAATTACTATTAAGTTTTGCTCATTTTGATGTTGCCAACTTCTCTAAATATGCATTACTTAAATATTTTGATATATACTAATGCTACTGATTTCATGTTTATATATATCCCAAAATAGAAACCTAAAAGATGACTAATAATAGACCATAAAAAACAGAGCAAAGTTAATAAAACATGAGATTTTGTACTGTTTCTGATTCCCAAGGCCAAGTATAAAGGCTCAATTATCAGCCAGATGGCTTCCTTTTGATACGAGATAATTATTAATAATATTTAACTACCATGTGAATAATGCTTTGTGACTTTAAAAATACATTTATATGCACTGTAATATCCTCATGATGGCCCTTTTGCAGTATCTTTTGTTCATTTTCTCCTTTGTTCATTGAGCTCCAGAGAGATTATGTTACTTTCCTCTGATTACGATTAGAAATACAGAGCTGGAACATGTTTCTTTCTCTGTCTAGCTGTGTCTGGACTCT
>NW_006438088.1:6735148-6746231 GCF_000325575.1 Pteropus alecto | reverse complement strand
ATGTTGTTGCTCTTCATCCCTGACCTCTGGAGTGTCACTTGTTCCCAAGTCTTTTTCCAGTTGGCTGCCTCGCATTTGCATCTCCTGGTCACAAATGAGCTAGTCAGGTGGGTATCAATGAGGAGAAAATACCTCTCAGCATCCTTTTTGAAAATTTTATGTTGAGTCAGGAACATCATCTTCGTGCATGGCATCCTATCTGCTTATTTTTTCAGAAGTGAAAGCATCTCTTCAGCTTTTATGCAAAATGAAAGGATCATTATGAACACCAATTTAAATTAGAGTAGGCAGAATAAATCTGTAAAAGACAAAAAAAATTAATCACCGGTGGCAACTGTCATTTGAAGTTATCCTTCGCTCATTCCACTCCAGCTCATTCACATAAACACAAAGAGAGATCATATTGTTTACTGGTATCAAACTGCGGGATTTGGCTTGCCTTAGGCATTGCTCTAGCCTAGAATCCAAGCCGCCACGAATATCAATTTGGAGTGCAGTTTCAGTGCTAGTGGAAAAGCTGTCACAGGCAAGCCTAAAATACTGAGAGTGCTGAGCTACTGACATTGTTAAAGATGATCATGAAGACATTTATCCAGCTTCTCCTGCCTCTCTTTCGCCCAGCCCTTCAGAAGCTTATGTCAGGTGTGACAGGCTAGGTGATGAATGGGTAGAAAGTTGACAGGTGACGACAGACGGCTGAGTAAGTGAAATCCTCATCGTTAATTCTTGTGATTTTACCTTTCTGACACAATGAAGTGATATTAGAATGTGTGGCTAAATAAACCACATAGAGAAAAGCCATTCACTGAAAAACAGAGTCCAGAACAGAAAGCTTTACTCTTGTTTCTGTTGAACTTCTTAATTGCTGGACTTTTGGAATACGCTATACAATCAAGTATGCATTACATGGAGCTAAGCAGGCTGATTAGTTGTGTTGTTTTTCTCTGGAATATATATCCAGAGAACTTAACTTAAAGTCACGAGTCAGAAAAATCCCATTTCTCATAAATCTCTTCTGGACTATACTAAAAAAAGAAATCAGCTCATTGGAATTTTGATTAATGAGAAAAGAAGAAAGGTTTCAGGGTGAGTGCTTTATTCTATTGATGTCCATGAAATGTTGGTGACTGCCTGACACATTCTAGTCCAAAGCAATTGAAAATCATTTTAACTTTGCTTTGTTTTGAGAGGCTTAGGGGTTATTGAGTTGAGAGAAATTGGACTGAAACAAGTAATTTTTTTGACACAGGCCACTAAACAGCTTGGAGACCATGAGCTTTAAGGCCTCAAGCAGGTCATTTAGTATAGAGTGGTGACTTTCTCAGGGGTTGCTTTCTTCATACATAAATATACTGAGAAACAAAAATCCTGGTGATCTTCTGAATTTCCTTATATGTCCTTCTATTTTCAATTAGCAATAAATATCAATGAAGTTTTTGCCTATAACTCTACATCCCAGTTGGGATCAGTATAGGCAGAGATGGTAAAGTTATAACCCATCTTTAAAGTAGAGAGGAGAATTTCATGATTGAAGTTCAAGAATATGAATTCCTATTTCGGATAATATTTCATACTCTTTTTGAGAACCTAAAGAAATTATATTTGACAGGATTTTTAAATTGAGTAATACTAGGGTGGGAACTCAAAACAATTTCTTTTTTTAAATACAAGTTCGTAGTTGCAGGAATTTTTTTAAATTTGCATTGTATTTAAAATATATATTTTGATTACTAAAATGAAAGTTCCCTAATAAAACCAATATTAAAGTCCTTTTCTCCTTTTCTGATATTATACTTTGCCTTAATCACTTGCTGATTCTTCTTGTTTTAGGACGTTTGATTTTTCTATATTATCTTAAAAGTTTTATTGCAGTAAATTTATAAGCTGTTTGTGTTATGTTTTCTATTTGGGGGCTCCTGTGATGCTCCTTCATGAAAAATATAATTTGAAATATCTTTGGTTTTTATGAATTTGTATCCCTATATAGTTAAAATTTTTTAAAACCTATTTTCTGTGTTTTTCATCTTTTTGTGCTATTTTATTGGGCAAAATGTATTTTCTAATATGTATATTCCAATAATTAACATATTATAGTATATGTTATGATGCTGAGACATTTTATATATACCTTTAGAAACCAGTTCATTCATACTCATTGAGTTTTGTTTCCACTTATTTTTTAATCATCTAAACTTATCTCCTATTTTGTCTTTTTCAAGTTATTTCCAAATACTTATCGTCCTAACGAGACAAAATTTCTGTTATATCAACTTTAAACATAAATAGAATTTAAGGAATTACTCTCAGTTTATGCTTTCTTGAGTCTTCAGTAATTTTATGTTTATGTTTATTCTACATTCAAATCATTACCCATGACCTCAAAACCAAGTTCTAGGTTTGGCCAAAAAAATTAATGATTCAGAATCTCAAGATCCTCATCCGGTAAATTAGCTTAATAGTTATCTATAGAAAGTTTCTGTAAGTCCTAAGTGAGATAATAGATATCCAGTGCTTAAGAACTGCCATAGTGAGCCCTCAGTAAATACCAGTTATTTTATTCTAGATTATAGAATGATTTACAGAGCACAAAATCAAATTCCTTCTCTCAGTTCAGTTTTAAAAGTTTTGTTGTGAACCACTTTTGTTTCTGATATTCTGCATGGGACTGGCAATAGTAAGGAAAATCAGGTACTGTTTCTGACCTCAAGGGAATTTCAGACTACAGAAGAGAGACTAAACATTCTAATAAATAATAACTCCACATGATATGTACTCCATAAAAGTATGTAGGATAAAGGAGTGGTAAAGGAGAAGGAGTAATTCACCAATTGGGGGAGGGAGAAATTGGGAATAACATAAACCACTCATCATGAGCAAACTTGTCATGAGTAAGTTCGAGAAGAATTAACATATGTTTATCAGCTGACAAGGTGTGGAGAGGGAAGAAAGGTCCAGGTAAAGTAACATTACTCTTGGTTTCCTTTGGGCAATATAGTACTTTAAAAACTAAATTTAAATACATTTGAGTGTGAAATTTATTCTACTTCCTACCACTACTTCCTATTCTTTTAGTTGGTTACAACAGATATTGATAATGCTTGCCTCGCTTTTGAAGGACAGCTGCTGAATTGTGACTCTTGAGGCAAACATACAAGAAAGATTAGAGTGTGTACGTGTCTGTGTATGTATGTGTAGTTTATGTAAAGAATCATATGATACTTCCTTTATTTTACTTGGCTATTTTTCTTAATATGTAATGGACATGTTCATGTCAGTGCATATAAATTTACTTTATACTTTTAAAATAATTACATAGTATTCTATTTTAAGTATATACCATAATTTCTATAAGCAGTCCCCCCAAAATAAACATTGCTTTCTTTTCCTAATTATTATAACAATGTTGGAAGTAAGATTCTGTACATATATATTCAGGCATTTATGTGAATTTATCTATTGATAAATGTACAGAGATGGATGTAATTGCAAATTTAGAGTGTTATCCATTTGTCTTTTCAATGTGTTTTGACTGATGGTAAAAAGAAACACGGAAGCAAACAGAAATCAAAAGATAGGGCTTATTGATGATGGAAAATGCTCCAAACCTCACAAATTCAGGCTTCTTTGGAAAAACTAGATTGAAGTACAAGGCTGGGATCTGAAACCAAATAGGCATCTCCTTGCATTCATTACTGTCTAGGCCCTGGTGCCACTCAACATTAGAGTTTGGTCTTAACATCTTGGATCCCGCTAGATGTATGGTGAATGGCAAACCCATTGATTACATCTACCTGCCAATGTCTCTGGCCCTAAGTCATGACCACATACACACAGAAGATGTGAGCAAGCCCTAGCTTTGGCCTGCTGACACCAGAGCAGGCAGGCACTGGGGCCCAGTGCTTCCTAGAAGTAACATAAGTAAACATAAGTGGGGTGTTATATACTTTTAGAGAAAGATAATCCACATAAGGGGAAAAAAATGAAAACATGGTTAGATGTATAGGATGAAGTCATCACTATAGTGCACGGGAACAAAAACATTGTTTATTTTAGAGCCAAGAGCACCTTCTGGACAAAGGGTCCACAGAGAGCTTTGAGCTGTGCAATGTCTCCAAGACTGGAGAAGAACATTGGACAGCCGTCTGTCTTTAGAAGATTTTGTTTCAGACAGATCACAAGGTTAAAGCCAATCATGGGAGAGCAGGAAAGGAATGCAAACTTTGGAAAAGATAATAGAGATCTTTTATAACAAGATTAGTGTATAGGCCAACCTTAGTGACCAAGCAAGAAGCCTAATTGCTGAGTAGTGTACATTCGCTTTTATCAGCATTTTTATCAGATATTTTAATTCTTTAATGGTCAAAATATTCTCTTTTGAAACATCTAGTGATCTCTCATACAACTTTTTCCAAAAATTCACCTGGTAAACACACACACACACACACACACACACATGCACACACAATTTTAGTTATCCAGTGGACTGGGCTTCTTAAGCATTTAAAAATTTACACTCTGTTAAGATAATACTGACCACGAAACTCTTAATAATTCATTTTGCTTTGCATTCCCACAGGACTTTGCCCATCTATCCATTCTAGCATCTGTTTCATGTCTCAGAATTACCTTTTAAAATTTCTATTTATGCCACTGAGCTATGATCTCTTTGAGGACAGAGAGCTGTATAACTTCAGCTTTTAGGTGAGAATCTGAAACTGTAACGCTCTAGACACTGGAAATTTTAAATTCTTCATTGGGGAGATTTTAATGTCATTTGAAAATATTTATTGTGAAACATGTTAGACTTTGAGCCATAGTGATTTACCTGCTACCTCAAAGCTAATTTCTGCTAGATATCTTCTTGTAATGATTAAAAATACGAAAGATAGTATCAGTCTGCTAGGTACAATGTTTCAAAAAAGCTCCCCTTTTAAAGGAATGGCTTGAGCTGCAGACACCCTGTACCATAAAAGATGTCATGGCATCTCTTAGATAAAGTTGTCCTTCGAACTGCATGTAGTATTGATATACTATCTAAGTACTAGACATTCAGAAACTTAACTGTATATTTTTTCCTTTGCAGAAATTCCCTTTGCACTATGAATAATTTACTCTTTTTACTTCTTTGAACTTGATTGTAGAACTGAACATATACTAATTGTGTGCTTCTACCGTGCTCCCAGGTGAAATTAAACAACAAAAAATATCAAAACTGATTACTGAACTGATGAAGTTACATGAGTGTAATTTTATGTAAATTCTAAAAGATTTGGTAATTAAGAACAAGTTTGATTTTAATTTTATTCTTCTTTTGCTTTTAATTTTTACAACAATTTAATTCCAAACATGATAAAATGGCATCTTTTCCTGATATATGTGTGAGTTTTATAGTTTGTTCAAAGTTTAGGTAGATTAAGAAACAAAAAGTTATATTAATATTAAATTGACCTATCCATATGTCTTACTTTGTATTAAATTTAAAAAATGTCCCTGAAAGCAGAAAAATATGTGTAGACTCATGTTATTTTCAATTTATGTAAAGTCCCAGTTGTCAATAGCGAAGATTCATAATAAGTAATACTTTCTGTTAATATTGTATAGATAGTGTTAAAGTGCTTTTTCAAGCATCTCATTTGATTCTTAAATTCCTAGATTCTTTAAAGAAGTTTTATCATATCCATGTTAGAAGTGTGGCAATTAAAACAACAAGAATTAAAGTAATCAAGAAAATGTAGTTATTAAATAAGTTGATAGTACTACTCACCTATTCCACTGCCTTCACCACTTTACTTTTCTGAAATTTGCATGACATTTGTAATGTTAATTAAACTTTAATATCCCACATTATGTAAATATAATAGAAAGTTTAATTTTAAAGTAATAGATTTTTATAACTTTTAAAAGATTATTTGATACTAAGACTGAAGATTAAGCCAGAAACAAAAAATTGCAAAGAATGTTAAATAAGTAAAAACAATAAAAACTGTGCTAACTAGGATTGTTGTATAAACATCATTTAAAAACTATTTCATAAGATAAACTGTTGACAATTAAAAGTAATGGCAAAAACCTTGAGCTTGAAAATAAATGTTTCAAAAATAAATGTATTCTTAGGAGCTAGATAAAGGCAATAATTTTACCTTAAAAAAAAAAAGAAACTTAGAATACCATAATTAAATATCCTCTCACTCTCAATTTTATTTTAGAAAAATACATACTCTTTAAAAAAAAACAACCATCATTTTATAGAAAAATAAAATGTGGCTCATTGAGTAATATTTATCTCAATTAGAAAATATATTTTTTCTTAATTCTTTGGAAGAGATTTTATTTTTCTAAGCAAAATATTTTTATTGTGTAACATTCCAGTAGAATTTGGTGGTCATTAAAAATTTAACAATTTAAGAACATTTACTGTAAAGAAAATTTTAAACTATGAATCTATTCTACAATGTAATTGTAATTGTAATTGTATGTTTATTTCTTTGAGTGTGTTTATTTCTGCGAGTATATGAATAAATCTATCTCAGTGAGACAGGGTAACGTGCTTGATATTTCTCCAGGGAGTCAAAATTATTGCACAG
This sequence comes from Pteropus alecto, assembly GCF_000325575.1. Lineage (NCBI taxonomy): Eukaryota > Metazoa > Chordata > Mammalia > Chiroptera > Pteropodidae > Pteropus > Pteropus alecto. The sequence continues at coordinate 6,739,647 of NW_006438088.1, read as the reverse complement.
GAAGAAATTTCAGAATAAAATTCTAATATTTTATATATGTTGATATTGATTTAATGGGACCTATTCATAACAGAAGAGAAGAAAGGCCCATAAAATGCCTATATTAATAGCATTCTTTTTCTTTAATTTATCTTATAAGTATTAATAACAGAAAGCAAAATTTCCTGCTTTAACTTATTTTAAAAATAGTTTTTTGTTTTTTTTTAAGTCCAGGGTTTAAATTTTAAATCAAACTCACATAAAGCTATAAAAGAGAAAACAAATGAATAAATAAATAAATGTATATATAAATATATGAAATTAAAATTAAATCATTTACACATAACCTAGTTCTATATTTTATTAACATCTTTCTAAAATTTACTCTATGTACACAGAATTTTTAATAATGATAGTTATATTATAATGCTATTTAATAAAACATGTAATTTTAATTAAAAACAAACAAAAAACAACTTGAAGTGAATCTGAAGAGAACTGAACATTTTAAGTTTTCCACTTCAAGAGATATAATTTCTAAAAGACCATTTAATATAAGAAAATTGATTCAGTGTCTTAATGGCTTTCTTAATAGGGTTTTAACTACTTTCACACAATTTATTGAATATCGTTATAAGAAACAACAATTGCCACTGTTATCTTTTCTCTCTCTTCTATTTAACTTATTTTCCCATTCAATTGCTTAGATTATTATTTTGTTAAAGTGGCTACAATGACCACATGTTCTCTAACCATTATTCCTTGGCAATTTAATTATCTCAATATAGATATTTACTTCAGGTCATATTTTACAATTGTGTCTTGTGTATTACATTTTTTATTTTTAATTACCTTTTATTTAGAGATGATGGTAGAACCAGGATATTGACATTGAAAAAGTCAAGATATAGAACTTTCTATCATTTCAGTTGTTCCTCCTGTTGCCCTTTTATAGCTACAAACATTTCCCTCTTACTTCTATTCATTCCATGTTATCTGGTCACCAATATATTCTCTATTTCTATAATTTTGTAATTTCAAGAATACTATATAAAATGAATCAGATAGTATTTAACTTAAAAAAATATATATTCAGCATAATTTTCTGCATATTCTTTCAAGTAGTCATGTGTACCAGTAATTAGTTCCTTTTTATTGCTAAGTATTATTCCATGGTGTTGATGTAACACAGTTTGTTTATTCTCTCATCGAAGGAGGCTGGGTTATTTTCACTTTGAGATTACTACAAACAGAGCTCTTATAAACATATTTGTGTTTAGGTTATGTGAACATAACTTAATTTCTTTGAGTTAAAAACCACAAGTACAATGTGGAGTCATATAGTAGTTGAATATTGTTTTTTTAAGACATTGCCAATTATTTTTCGGTGTAGCAGATCATTTTATATTTCACTGATAATATATGAGTGATACAGCTTCTCTATATCTTCACAAGCGTTTGATGTTGTTATTATATTTTACTTGAGAAATTCTGGTAATGTACAGTGGTACATAAGTATGTTTAAATTTACATTAGCCTAATGAATAATAATGTCATGTGCTTTTTTGCCATCTCTATGTCCTCTTCAGTGAAATGTTTCTTCATTCAGTTTGCTCAATTTCTAACTGGACTGTTTGTTTTTACTACTGAGTTTTCAGAGTTTTTTAAAATATATTCTTGATGGTAGTCTTTTGCCAGATATATGGTTTATAAATATTTTCTACTGGTTCATAACTTGCCTTTTCATCTCTTAACAGTGTCTTTCTCAGAGTGAAAGTGTTTAATTTTAGTGATATCCAGTTTATTGATTTTCCCTTTCTGGGTTCTGCTTTTGGTATCAATATGTATATAATTTTTTTTTTTTGTCTAGCTATAGATCATGATGATTTTCTCCTATAGTTTTTTTAAACTTTATAGTTTTATATTTCACATTTAAGTTTATGATTCATTTTGAGTTCATTTTTTCTAAGGCTGAGGTTTATTTATTTATTTTATTTTTCCTATGTATATCCAATTTTTCTCAGCACCATTTGTTGAGAGACCTAACCTTTAATTTCTTTATTACCTTTAAAATCAAAAATCAATTGGATATATTGTTTGGGTCCATTTCTTGGTTCTTTCATGTTGCAGTGTTCTATGTGCTTATCATTCCACCAGTACTGCACAATTTTTTTTGCTGCAGCTCTATAATGAGTTGAAACTGGGTAGATTGATTTCTCTCATTTTATTTTTTTCCAAATTGTTTTAATAAATTCAATTCCTTTTGTTTTCTATAAAAAAAAGATTTGAGTAATCTTGTCTATAACTACAAAAATTATTGTTAGAATTTTTATAGGGGTTATATTAAATCTGTATATCAATTTGGGAGGAATTAATGTTGAGCCTTCTAATCCAGGAACAGAATATGTTTCTCCATTTATTTAAATATTCTTTAATTTCTTTGATTGACATTTTGTTTTGTTCCTCACATTGTTCTACCTTTGACTTTTGAGGGCTCTCTCAGCTGGTTCCTTGTCTTTTGACATATCCCCATCATTGTGTGTGTGTATGTGTTTGTGTGTGGGACTTTCTTACTTTTAGACACTGCAAGTTACTCCATGCTTGTCTTGTATATTTCCTGCTCCAGACCTAGAATCAGCCATCTATCCAAGAATCTCTGGTTCCTTTAATTGGAGAATCATATTAGTAACTGATATCTGGTCACAAGTTATGCTCATGGTTACTGGGTGTTTTTGCTTCTCTGACTTCTCAGTTGGCATGGTAAGGAAACACCTTTGTATATACTCAACCATGTATATACATATACATTAAATATTCCTATATTTATGTATTTCTATTTATATTAAGATAAACTACATTTCTACTGATCTTTTTCACTCTACTCCAATGTTAGTATATGAATAATTTTAGCCTTCTGCTTGCTTTTCTGTAACCTTTCATACCAAGTGAGAAATTGGTTCCCGTTATCCACCATTAATTTATGTATTTGTTCAATTCCACTAAAAAATACCTGTTACTGTCCAGAATTGAACAGTTCAATAATGTTCAGAATTGTTAATGCACACTCTTATCAGAAACAGTTTTACTGATGTTTGTTATTCACATTTATTTTTGTCTTTCATCTTACAGTAACTCATAATTTTCAAAGTTACTTAGGTCACTTGAATTTTCCCATAGCTTCCTCAGTGAGATTATTTTATACATCTGCGATGAAGATTTTTGTTGTTGTTGTTTGTTTGTTTGTTTTTGTCACAATTTGCATTCTTTTCTGGGATCTACTGAACTTCTAGCTTGTATTTTTCAACAGAATTTTCAGGTGAACATCAGGGAGAGGTGGAAACCTATTTGATCATAAGACTGAAAGATCATGATAAATTTATTACAGTATCCATGGAGAGTACAATTTTCTGTTGGAGTATAATACATTACTATTTTATAAAAGTTTGGTAAAAGTTTACCTAGCGAATAAAAAATATTATGGTCAGCGAGGTTATCAACAAATTTATGGATTCTCCTCATAAAACATACCATCTCTGAAATATTTATATGAACAATATTTTGCTTATACAAACTGAATCTTTGGAAGACTGAGCATCTCTTTTGAGTTGACGACTCTTCTCAAGCAAATGTTAGTATAGTGTTGACCTAATTAAGAAATGAGGAACATATAAAACAAATATATTTCTACTAAATTTTATTTTCATAATGTAAAATATCAGATCTTTATAATTTTCCAGGGGCAATTTATTAAATCTCAAAGGTAGTTTTGGAGGTAAACAATATTCACTTATTTTCTTTATTATTTTTAAGATCCTGATCTTGAGAAAGTAAAATAAAAAATATTGTACCTGACTTAAATATAAAGTCAACAAAAACAAAAATAAACGTGTGGGTTTACATCAAACTAAAAACATCCTAGAACAAAGAAAATATTTAACAAAATGAAAAGGCTCCCTACTGAATGAGAGAAAATATTTGCAAATCATATATTTGATAAATGATTAATATTCAAAAAAATAGAGAGAACTCATACAACTCAACTGCAAAACAAAACAATCTGAACAAAAAATGGACAGATAATTTGAATAAACATTTTTCAAGAGAAAACATATAGATGGTCAACAAGTATGTGAATAGATGCTCAAAATCACTAATTATCAGGGAAATGCAAATCAAAATCATAATGAAATATCACCTTACACTTGTTAGAATGGCTATTATTAAAAAGACAAGAAATAACAAAACTAGGCCAGGATGTGGAGTATGGGAACCTATGTGCAGTGTTGATGGGACTATAAATTGGTACAGCCACTATGGAAAGCAGAATGGAGGTTCCTCAAAATTAAAAAATAAAACTACTATATATGCTTTAGTAATTATACTTTCAGTTATTTATCCTAATAAAATGAAAACACTAATTTGAAAAGACATATGCACCTCTATGTTCATTGCAGCATTATTTACAAGAGCCAAGATATGAAAACAACCTGTGTTCACCAATGCATTAATGAATAAAAGAG
>NW_006438088.1:6733080-6734599 GCF_000325575.1 Pteropus alecto | reverse complement strand
ATGAGTTGACAGGAGATTTGTTTGATAGATTAAAATATGCTCATGGATACCTGATAAATAATGACTTGGATATCCATTTAATCAAAGTGAAAAGAAAATATTTTTTTATTTCATTTTATTATTAGTTTCAAGTATACAGTACATTGGTTAGATATTTATATAGTTTATAAAACAATCCCCCTAATTGCTCTTTCTCTTCTCTGGCTCTCCACCTGCCCATGAAAGAAAATATTTTTTAAAATAAATGAAAAGATGTTAACACAAATGAAAAGATTTTATTATTTTAGAATGTTTTAAAAATGTATTGTTATATTTTGTAATAATTAAGCACCTGATATAGTCGCCACAAAACAAAAAAAATCTAATTTGCAATCTCCCTGATGGTAGCATATTACATAAATTATAAATACTCTTTATTAATCCATGTTAAGATTTCTAAATCCAAATTATGATTTTAATAAGAAAAACAAATTCTGTATATAGATCAACATGATACCTTGCAGTAAATATTTATGATTTTCTCCCTCCTATTTTTTACATAATTATCTTATAAATAAGCCCATAATTAGGGCAAATTTTTTCCAAAATTTAGACATATTTCATCTTTTTTCATATTCAGGTATTACAAACCAAAGAAATGAAATTGCATTTCCCCAAACCTTCTAAAATTATTCCAGTTTTGTTCTTCACTATGCTCTTTCATATTCTGGATAAATTTAAACTTTATTTTTGGTCAACATTCTCTTTTTCTTTGGGAAAAAAACACTCAAACTACCTTACCTAAATAGTTGTATTTTTCTATCACTATTACTCCTAGGATAACCTCAACCACAATTACTTGTAAATTTTAATAAAGGAACTTTTAACTTCTATTTTAGGGAGAAAACTGGAGGATACAGTGTAAACTGTTCATCCTACAGTAGTATTTTAGCAGGCTGGAGAATATTATAATAGACATAAAACTTGTCAGTCACATCCATTCCTTTTATCATTTCTTAAAATGACAAAAATTTATCAATTTATTAACATCTTCCAAATTTATAGCCCTGTATATCATCTACAAGTAAGAAGCAAATGTTTATAAAATTTTTGCTTGTCATCTGTTTTTGCAAGTAGTTTTATTTAACAGCCACAGTCATTTATTTTCACACTGGCTTGGCTGCTATGCACCACTACTCATATTTAGGTATTTGCAACAGAGACCTTATCATCTTCAAAGTCATATATTTTTACTATCTGGTCCTTTACAGAAAAAAAGTTTGCAAACACTTCATTTAGTTATCCAAGGATTTTATATTCATAAATTCAATTATCTCAGTGTTTTATATTAGTTATAAATCTTAGAAATTATGTTCAAGAGGATATGCAGTCAGTTCTGCTCCAACACTTGTTCTGAAAACATGGATTTGTTCCAATACATTTGATAAATTATGAAACAATTTGAGCACACTGCAAATTTTGCTGTTGTTTATGCATAATTTCTTCTGCAAGAAACTCTACCTGAAAACAGAAAAAGCTG
>NW_006438088.1:6650848-6733064 GCF_000325575.1 Pteropus alecto | reverse complement strand
GAGCTGTGTAGAAATACACAAAATAAATACATGTACACCTCAAACATCTACCAGTTACCTCTGTTCATTGTGTGTGCTGTGAGCCACGCTTCCTCAGTTGATGTTAGAATTTTTCATCGGATTTCACATAACCTTTCTCATATCTATTCATAATAATAACAAGCTGCAACCACTTTTATGCCCACTTCCCTAAGCAAACTTCTGGACTTTTTCAAGAAAAAAGTGTCAAATTTATTGTCATATTTATTCATTTCTTAACTATTCCATATGTGGAAAATGGTGCTATCATTCCAATGGGTCCTTTAATAGGTTCTTATCTCTCTCTCTCTCTCTCTCTCTCTCTCTCTCTCTCTCTCTCTTTCTCTGTTACTAACAAAGTTTTTGAGTATTAGGTGTCTAACTCCATTTTTTTCTCATGAGCCTTGGGGTTTTTCGATGTGATTTTTGCATAGCACAGTGATTTTTTTTAGGAATATATGTTTCATTGTAGCAAACTATCTCTCTCTCATCTATATCTATCATCGGTCAACATGTATCTATCTGATTTCTGACAGAGAATTCAAAGTTGAACAAGTATTTCATCAAAGAATGTATCCGAAAGACGTATAAGTTCTTTCAATATCATTACTAATTAGGAATATACAAATTAAAATTATTAGGAAATGTGATTGCACAAGATTTTATTAAAGAGCCCAGCAATGCGTAGTAGTGGCCAGTTGTGGTGTCACCAGAATGCTCATCTGTTACTGGAGGAAGTATAAAATGATTAAAGCAGTATGGAAAAATATTTCTATATTTGTATTCTATGGCTCAGCAATTTTTTACTAGTAATATACTCAAGAGAAATAATTACTTAGGTCTACAAATATACTTGTATAAGAAAGTAAATGAAAGATTTTTCAAAAATGTCCCAAACCAGAAACAATCCAAATGTCCTTAAGCTGAAGACTATAATAAAATACTATTAAGCAATCAGAAGAAGAGATATGCTTATACATGCACTAACCTGGAAGAATGGCAGACATATTATGTCAAATGAAAGAAGTGAGACGAAAAGGTATACATACTGTACGGTATAATTGTATTCATGCCAAGTTCAAGGGTAGGCAAAACTAATCAATAATTGAAGTGAAACAGTGATTTTCACTGGAAGTGGGAGAGATTGTCTGGACAGGGCCTGAGGTTAATAGTTATTCTATACTTTGATATCACCAGTAAACACATTGAGGGGCATACGTATTAAAAAAGTCATCCAGTTGTACACTTAATATTTATACATTTTATTGTATATAAAATACATAGATTGTACCTCAATAAAACATGTTCAAAATTAAATAAAGATCAGGTTAAATATCATTTTTTAAAATAAAACCTTCTGAAACTCTTACAGAAAACATTTTTTTCCTCAAATTAATTAGCAGTTTATTTAGACATGTTTGGTCATTTCCCCTATTTATATTTTATTATAATTACTGGGAGGAAGGGCTTAGCTGTCCTCTCATATAAAATTGTAAGCTCATTCAGTGAAAGTTATTCTATGTATCTAATAATTGTAAAGCAGAGCTTTGTCCAAACTATGCAATGCACTTTCTGAAACTGAAATGGATTGAATTAAGGAAGCAAGCGTGTATTTTACTTCCAATGAATGTCAATTCTAGTAGTTATAAGGACACTTTTTCACAAGGTATGGCTGTGTTCCTGTAAAGATCCTTGTACAGAGATAGTAAGATAAATATAACTCTAACATAAAATGATTTTCCTAATATTCCATTTAAAAATATTGTGGTGAAGAAATAAATTCTATATCTAAAATTATTCTTTTTTTAATGGTGCAACATAAAAAATGGGGCACACAAATGTGAATATTATAACACACACATGCATTCTTACAATGTTCAAGTTAATAAATCTTCAATTTACCAAAGCCTTTTTAAAATAATAATATTCAAGAATATGTTATATTAAAGGCACATTCCAAATTAACAAGTAATTAGAAGAAACTGAGATTCTAGATTTTTGATGGACTTCTCTAAATGTCCTGAGATAAATGTAGACTGAGATGGATTCTAATGAGGCTTTAAATTTTATATATCATTCTTCCTCTCTCAAGGCAATCAAAATTACAAACAGACCAAAACAAGTGATATAAGCTTTCATAGAGAATTCTAATAAATACATTAGTGAACTAACTTCTGGAGTAGCTTGGATATGTACTGAGATTGTGGTAATATTAATATTGAAAAATTAATATTTTTAAAATTCTTTATGAGACTCAAAAATTTTAGAATTCACATCTAAATAAATTTATATGTATGTATATATATATATATATATATATGTTTAAGAAGTTCCCAAATTTTGAATATTCTTATTTTTTTAAGCATGAATTAAGAACAAAAATGTTTCTAATTTTTTTAAGCACCAAATTTTTTAGCTATATTTTAAGCAGGCTCATTTCTCTAGCTGTATCATTGTGAAGATGTAAAATCAGTTTTCCTATGAGCTGCATAATGGAAGCCTACTACAGATATTGCTTAGTATCTTATTTTTTGTAGGCTATTGCTTAGTATCTTATTTTTTGTACAAAAAATCTAAACTCTTTTGTCAAACTCAAAAGACAGTAATAAGTACAGAATATGTTTGTTAAACATTTTTTACCTGAGCTAACTTTGTATTGAATGATTTAAATGAGGAATCATGGTTCTCTTCTTGAACAGCATATTTAAACTGATTATTTAATTGGTCTTCACTCTATTGTTTTTCTGATTACAAATCAGAATAAAATCATCTAGCCTTTTTAACAGAGTTCATTTTATTTTGCATTCAGTGCATTCATTTAAAGAATGAAAAGTTAAAAATACATCTATAGTCTCAATCACTTAATGTTTCTCTAAGTAAATTATGAGAAATATGGGTGTTAGCTGCTCTGACAACTATAAAAGTAGGTTGAATTAATTTTAAAAATTATATCAAGTGAAAGAAATGAGATGAAAAGCTATACATACTGTATGGTATAATTGTATTCATGTAGAAAGAAACTTTAAGTTAGGTAACTTTTTGACTGATTAAAGTATATGAAAACTTTAAATTCAATGTGCAGTATTGTTTACTAATAGCAGATTTCTTGTAACCTCTTCAGAGGTGAGTGATTTGTATGTATTTGTAAATTCAGATACTCAGTTAAGAAGAAAAATAAATTTTCATTTAATTTTGGTATGTGTTTCTTGAAGTTCCAAATACCAGAAATTCCAATGGACAGCGTAAAAAATAAGATTGTGTTTTTTATTCAAAATATATATCCCATATAAAACAGTAAATAGACAATTATGCCAAATATTAGAATTTAAAAACTTGCTGTGTCTAGAACATTATACTATTGCTTCCTTTTAGTGTTCTAAATTCATGAAAAATATAAACAAAAGAACAAATAATCCTGAGTTGGAGCTTTTAATCAAGTTATTTATATAATGGAGCCAACGAGAGCCCATAATTGATTAGAATGTAATAATTGTATTTTGCTTCAATACAACTAATTGTGCTCCTGATAGTTCCATTTCTCATCTAAGTGTTAAATATTAAGTGTGACATTTAATATAGCTAATATGTTATTTTCCACAGTAAATATAGAGTAAACACTATCATCAAATATTGCTATAGAATGTATAGGTTGGTTACTGAACTATACTGCTTAAGAAAATTACTACACATGCTATGTATAGATCACCTTTTAAAAATATTAGAATATGTGAATTTTTTGGACACTAAAATTCTACTGGGAAAATTTATGCTTTCTTTGATAAGTTAGAAGAACTATTAAGTTATCTTGTAATTTATGGAGACTTTTGGGAAAATTATACATAAAGAATAAACACTTATATTTATTAAAAATGTTAGACAATCAGCTTTGGTTGAAAAACATTTTTAGATGCACTGCTGGTAGAGCGTGGGATAGGGAGCTGCACTGTATAATATACATGTAAGTATTTTTCAGAGAGCCCAGAGACATAAAAAGAGTAGAAGGATCACTTACCAGTAATCAATAACATAAACTAAAATGTTTATAATGTTCTTTTGTCTCTGAATAATCTACATGTCTCAGATTAGGTAAACGATTCTTTTAGATTTAACTTCTCAACAAACTCAATAAAATAAAAATAAAAGACAGTAAATCTTGCTTGTTTTATGAGCATCACATTCCAGGTTTTCTTCAACTATATTTTCAACCATTTTTTTTGTAAAAGGCCAAAGAAAAATACTCAAAGGTTTTTAATTATGTATCTTCTTATTGGCTCCAATAAATATTGTCAAAAGAAATGGCTTAGATTTTATACAAAGTATCTACTTGCATCGTTTGCCCTCATAAATGTTAATAAAAATTAAGAGGAAAGAATATTTAGCCAAATGATGTAGATAGTAATCACATTCCACTTCAAAATAGAAACTTTCAAACAGAGAGTCAAACTCACATTTAGTGTTCTTAGATAACTAATTTGTTAATGGCAAAATTTATAAAAGGAAATCAAATTTCTGAAAAGGAGAGACATATAAATTAATATAATTTGTTTCATGCAACAGATGGCAATATTCAAAACCAGAAAAGCAATTTAATTTGCTCTATGATCAAAGGATAATTCAAAAAACAATCCACCTATAACTAAAAAATAAATCCAAAGAAATAAAATATAATCTATCAGCTGATGAACATTAAATGTAAGAACTAACCCTGGGAAAACCATTATCATAACTTTCTTGACCTCTGAGGGGTCTGTTGACATAGTACTATATATATCACCCCTAAACACTTTTTTAAGTGTTCCTGGATGCCTGACACTGAGGGACAGCCTAAATAGAAAAGCAGTATCCTTGGAAACTAGAATATGAGCTTTTTTCTTTCTCTAATTGTTAAGAAATTGTCTTCACTTTATACTGATTTGCAGAGATATCTATAGTTTTTAAAAAAAATCCATGACTATTATCCAGAAAATTATCTTGAGTAAAACATCAGTAAAGACCATGTTCCTTCCATTTAAACCAATAAACCTTTAATTTGTCTTATTAACCAGACACCAGAAGGAAATAGACATATGTTTACCTTTGGAAAATTTAGTGAAGAAACACTGACCATTTATCAACCAGCAATCATAGAAATACTACTTCATAATAAGAAAAAAAAAATTGAGAAAGGAACACTGGTGTTGAGTAGGCATAAAGTGTGTGTGTGTGTGTGTGTTCATTCATTTATCGACATAATGCCATGCTGCTTTAATTAGCTCTTAAAATTTTACATATTTCAAAATGACTCTGATGTCAAAATAAAGTAAAATACATTTTAGTACTAAAGAAGCCCACCGAGGTCTAAATGTCTAAAAACTATCTTGTTTCATAAACTGGCTTTTATACATGAATTGGCTGCCGCTAAATCCACTCACACATTTTTACAATGGCTTCAGGATTTCTGATTGCCCTTTTTCTCATCTCTCTGCCTCGGCCATTTCTACGAAATCACATTCTTGCCAACCTCTGTCTACAATGAATGTCCTCATTATTTAGTAATTGAATGTTTACGATGAGTTGTAATTCCATACTGTAACAAATTGAAGTAGCTCTTGTTTTAATGAAGGCCTAGTTTTCATGCCAGGGACCCATGAGACAAATAGCAGTAGCATTGATTCACAACTCTTGACCACTTTGGGCCTCTTATTCGTTTTTGTTGAATTCTGATATAATTATGTATCCCATGGACTATTTTTACTTGATATATTATCTTCCACTTTGCCTCTCTTCAGAATTGCTTTTGTTTTGCTTTGTTTTATTTTGCTTTTTAATGGCCATACTTTTTTGTTCCACTTTAATCTTCTATCTGAATCTTTTTTGTTCAATGGCAGGTCAATGCTCATCGAAATGGAATGTGAAACTTGGAGATAAGATAGCATGAGAATCACAGTGTGTTTCTAAGAGATAGTTCTATTTTGACAAAGATTTAGCCACATTTCTTAAGTTTCAGATTGGTATTAATAAGGTTCCTTTTTCTATGGTGGGGCCATAAGCATGAAAATTTTCTCTATTCATTATGGACCTAGCCTTAAAGTATCTTCCCTGATGACTAAGGGAAGAATTCTGAATCTAACAGAAATTAGAAAGATGCATTCTGCAATAGATGATGGAATCTTAAATAGTCATTATTTCTATATTCAATAATATTCATAGCATCTTGGGATTTTCTCTCACCAAATCCTGGTTTATTCAATACAAATTCATGAAAGAGTGATATTTAACTATCTTCTATTTTGATATATCTATACCTGTATCAATCTATTTGTTATCTGAAGTGCATTCTGATTGTCTTATAAATAATATGTAACTTCTAGATCATGAACTCTTATAGCAGCCACCAACAAAACTAGTACTGGTTTTTTTGAATGTTATTCAAAAAATATTTTAGTGTTTTAGTGTTTAGTAGAGACTTTGTATTTTAATTTTTAGAAGAGAACTATGCTTATTTATAGTAAGTACGTTGGGATAGATATTGAACTGTGGTTAGCTTTATCTAGTCATAAGATCTTGATGATATATATGCTTATATGGGTTAATTATTTCTCACTCTAATTCTATAATTTAAAGAAGATAAATTATCAAGGTCTAAAATAGAATGAACCATCACCATACAATTTTCCAGCCAATTATTAAAATTCAAAACATTATTGCCATGAAAATCACCCCATGATATTTAAAATACAGGTTATTTTAAACATAGGTAGTTCAAAGAGAAAAAAAATTGCAGTAAGCAGTATTTTCAAACTAAGCATTAGTGGTCATTGCAGACTCAAACTAGGTTGATAACATGTGATTGAGCAGTGAAAAGCTCTTTATCCCATTATCAATCCCTTGAGGCAAATTAAAACAATTAAAAAAGAAACCCTGAAGCACTATAAATAATGTGTATATGTGTGTTCAGGAGAAAGGAGAGATCTCATGTGATTTTTGTGGTGGTATATATTAGGGGTTTGTATAGGATATAAAGCAAGTTTAAATGATGGCACTCACAGATTGTGAAACTTTCATAAAATCAGTATTGCAGGCAGTAGGTACTTCAAATGTTTCAAGGGAATTGGTGTACTTATCATAAAGCAGTCATAGATGATAATCTGAAAACTCTAATTACAGGCTTATTGCAGTATGAAATTTCATATTGAAAATAATGCTGCATTATAGATTTAGTCTATGCACAAATATATCAATAAAAATATCAGTAGATAGAACTTGTCCTCTTAATATTTCATATTTATTAGATATTCAAAAACCACAATTAACCTTTTCCCATAAACACAATATTTTTGTTTGCATAATTAGCTATAAAAAAGAGCTTATTTTAATAAACACTCATACTTTTTTTTTTTTTTTGCTGCAGAAGTGGGTCACACAGTCATCTCACTGTGATAAAAAAATTTTATCCTATGGCTTTTTATTTTTTCTAACACATGTCGGAACCATATAGGAGTGTGACATAGCTGCATTCAAACAAGCTGCACCTGTGTACCCTTCCAGATTGACGTGGCATGTCACACATGTTTGTTTCCCAGAGGTACAAATGGTATGGAGGGAGCAGTGCTCTTGGGTATTCATTATTCTGGGTGATCACCTGGGAGTGGCCAATTTAAAATCACCTTGGCAGTAAAGAGTCAATGAGATTTGTGTGGATGGGGAGAGCTCCAGGGTTTTGTTTTTCCTGGATGTCATTTAACATGGGTGAACTGTAAGTACCTAAAATAGAGGCTCTTACCATGGAGAAACACTGGACGTACACGGCCACACAGAATGCTCAGTATAATATTGTTCAGCATAAAAAAGGCAGAAGGGCAGCAAGCAATGCACAAAGTGACAAACCATTAAGCTAATCTTATAAAGATCTGGTCTGTCAGGCGGCACATTTCCTGAATACTTAGAAAGTATGAGAGAGGCTTATTAATGGTTCATCACAGTTCTTACACTGCTTACATGGCTAATATGCAAACACTGCCCTTTTTGAGTTGGGATTTTCAGCACATCAGGACGTCACTTCCATGGCTACTGTATTTTTTTTTTCCTCCTGGGTAATTGAAGCATTACCATAGAAGACAATGATTGATGATGTCTTTAAAGGTCTAAAAAAGCACAGGCTATTTTTGAAACTATGCCATGTCTATATAAGGCAAGAAGGAGGAACAATCTGAATTCTACAGTGTGCTAGGGCAACAGCAACAAAGCCCTGAGGCTTATGTGGAGATTAAGGCTACTTTCATTTTTTGCTCCCATTCACCACACCCTTTTCTTTCCTTCTTTGAATTACTGACTGCTGCTTGGTTAGTGCAGGAAGGATCTGGAGTTTGTCAGATATTCAGTGTAATTAGACCATTGTGCTAGGAAGGCTTGACTCTACACTTCATCTCTGGGAGCAGCAAAGCTCTCCTAGCCTTTGAAAGCTGCTTGACTGAGTTGAAAACCAGAAATAGTGATGGTGATGGTGAGATTAGCATTGTTTTGCATTTAGCACACCAGCTTTCTTTCTGGTATTTATAGTACTTGGGAACTATTATCTTATGCATACATGTACCTTTTCCTGCTTATTCTTTGTGTTTTTCTCCTCTTTAGCATCTGCTTTCAACCTTCTACCAGTGTTGATTCAATCCATTAAACATTTAGGGAAAATCTATAACACCTTGCTAGGCACTAGGAATACAAGTCTAATTATTTAAGTACATATTTATTTAATTTCTGGAAAAACTCAGTCTTGCAAGATATGCACACATGGTAACAATAAATTTCATTTTCAAATTAGTTTCCTTTTCTTCTTTTTTTCATCCTTGTCTAAATAGTATATAAAGACAGAGAAAGAGAGGACTTATTTTTGAGAGATAGGAGAGTTAAAGGTGGAAACTATTCATTAGTTTACGTTAATTCATCTCTATTCATAATCATTTAAAAAAATTGAAAAGGTAAGGTCTAGTTCTTTAAATCATTTGAATGGACTCCTAATATTTGGTTTAATATATTTAGTACTTGTCCAATGAGTAAGTAAAGTCATAAAATCTAATCAAAGCAACAGGAAGCAAGTTATTAAAACTGGATGTTTTATTTTGGTTGTTTTGGTTTTGTTTTTTTCCAATTAGAGCAACTCTGGCCATGTAAGCTTGGTTCAGTTAACTAAATTTTCTAGAATTCAGTCCCTCATTTATAAAATGAAAATAACAATACCTGGCTTGCATGATGTTCTGCATATCAAATGAAAAATATAAAACAGTGTATGATAGTCAGTAAGGTGTCCAGTAATTAATATAATATATAAACAATGCAAAGAAAACCAACCAATAGACATTAAAAATACTCCACTCGAAATTGGGCAGAAACAGTTTTTGCTCAGCATTATTTGTTGGAAGACTCTTATAATATGTAAGATTTTTATTTTTTTTCTTTATGACTATGGACTTCTTATAATAGGGATGATATATTTTGTTCAAAAGTATTTTTGTTGGCTTGCTTTTCTATATTCTCTATGTATAAGAATATAGATGTGCCAAATAATATTATAAATAAAAATTAGGATACAGAGGAAACAATTGGGGTAATTCCTCTTTAGTGAAGAAACTGAGGTAAAGGAGAAATAAATAGATTGCCTAACATCACACTGAAAAATAAGTGAGGAGAGCAGAGAAAAATAAGAGAGAATAACAGAAAAGAACAGAGGACCAGAAATAGGTTCCAGTACCTTGTCGGCTGATCAATACTTCTTTTCAGGTTTCACCAATACTTTCACCAAAAGAAAAAGGAAAATTATTCTTCTTTGAATCATAAAATCCTTGAGGATGGTTTCAAAACAAATTAATATCATTTTCACATGTAACATATCTAAAGATACCACTTCATATTTCCAGTTTCCTTCCTTAAAACCGTCATGTGCTAATGCTCTTCCTCATCACACTTCTCTTCCCTCTTGGCCATGTATTCTCTACATGCGTGCTTATTATTCACTTCAAAAACTGGTGTATGAACCTGTTTGGAATCCAGTACGTGAAGTCAACCCAAATTTCTAACCTTCAGAAAATCAAAAGTAACTAGGAAAAAAGTCTTCCTAGGCTCAAATCTCTGGATTCAAATACATACTTAGTGATTATTATATATTTTTTAAGTTTCTGATGGTAGTGACTATGAGAATATTACTCTCGGATGCACATTAAGATCTAATTACACTTATTTTCCCATTTAGGCTCTGAACCCAAAATTATTTTTTTATATAGCCCTAACTGAGCTGATATAATGCATTCTTTCCATTAATAGTTTTATTCAACTGTCAGTAAACCATGCTTTACATGGCAATGGGAAGTTAATTTGACTCAGTGTGCTAGGTTCTAAACTTACAGCATAAAGATGTACAGTTTCTCCTCTGCTTCAATGTATTGTACTGCAGGTGCTCCTCTGGATACCATAAGGTAGCTAGTTGCTAAGGATGCTTTGTCTATATACTCCACCCCATTGCACCCCCGAAATGTGTCATTCAAACTTCATGGTACATATTCATGGTACGTGAAAGGAGTCTCCTTGCTGCCTTGGAAAGAAGAGAAGCAAGTATGACAATTACTATGTACCCTCTTCAAGCATCATAATATTTTAGCCATTTTGTGAGATCTGTTGGATATAGGATACTCCCTTACAAGATAACTTCAGAGGTCTTTTACTTTCTATTCAAAGTTTTACAGTGATAGGAATTGGATGACTGTTATAATCTATCAGAAACCAGAACAAGAATTACAAGAATTGAGCCCAATAGTTAAAGCATTTTTTAATTAATGGGAATGATAAATAATACCTAACTGATAGTAGGTTCTCTGGGAAATTTGGACAAATGTGAAATATGATCACTATAATGGGTTGAATTGTGCCCCCCCCCAATTCATATGTTGAAACCCAACCCCCACTATTACAGAAGGTGACCATATTTGGAGGTAGGGCCTTTAGGGAAGTAATTAAGTTAAAGTGAAGTTATTAGGGTGGGCCCTAATCCAGCCCAATGGTGTCCTTATAAGAAAAAGGAAATAGGACGCACAGAGATACCAGGTATACGTGTGTCTTGTTGTTACTCTGTCAAGTAATACAGGGATTGCTAAGTGAAGAGGCAGCAAGAGGATGACCATTTACAAGCCACGGAATGGCCTCAGAAGAAACCAAACCTACAGACATGTTGACCTTGGACTTATAGACTTTAGAACTGTGAGAAAAAAATCTATTTTAAACAAAATCTGTTATGGCAGCCCTACTAAACTATTAAAACTGTATACATGGAATTATTTTATTAACATCTATATGAGCTGTTCAAATTATTTAGCACATTCTTTAAATGGTAAAACAGCCAATACACTAAATAGCATGCCTATAAATTGATCATTCTAATGGGATTCTGTACACTCTGGTCTCTCTTCTTCATTCTGCATTGTTGAGGACCCTTGCATTTCTATTCCCTTCACTTCAAGGTGTGATTTACTCCCTGTTTACAGCTTGCTCACTGATTTGTTCACTTATTGATTTCTCTCTTTAGCAATTACAGATTGGCTATTTCTAGGACATTGTGTTCATCTTTCTTATTTCCTTCTATGTTGTCTCTAAGGAACTTTCATATACTCCCATGCATAAAAGTGTCAGCTATATGTTTAAACTAAATCTATGTCTCCATTCTTACTTTTTTTAATCTGATGAAATATTCTTCTATAAGTTATGTCATTATTTGATATTTAAACTTATGGCAGAATACATGTGATGGACATATAAATAATCATAATAAAACAAATACCCATGAAAACATACTAATTCCTAAGACATAATATTGCCCATTCAGTTGAAGCCATGTTTTTCCCCAATCTCACCCTTCTACCTTCCCACTTGGAGATAATCACTATTTTATATTTTGTGTTTATCTTTAATATACAACTTAAAAAAATATAAACCTATTTAGGTATTTATAAAGAACATGTAAATTTGTTTCTTGAGTTTTAATTATAGTATCATACTAGATATAGTCTTATGTGTTTTATTTTTTCAGCAACAAGCCACTGTTTATTTTGCTGTCATTAGCTACATGACCAGGAAGGAATATCTTTACCCAGCATAAACGTTTATTTCAGTGAAAACAAGTTGCTGACCCCTCCATGATGAAAGTATACAACATAATAAACCTGCTATGTGGGATAGGATATTGTATTAGAGGGTCAGGGTTGGTTTTGCTCTGGCCAAGCCGAGGCTATATTCAGGTTAGTCTTAGAGAAGAGAAATTCGCAAGATTGGGCCAAATATAATCTCTTATCCGGCCACCATGGTCATGTTGTTCATGTAAACCCATTTATAAACCTAATGTGGCTTTCTACCAATACCCTAGAAACAGTGCTGCAATTCTCTTATTGAGGCATCAACGGGCTTCATAAAACATTCAGCCCAGACTCAAGCACTTCCAGTAACATTACATCTGCTGAGGTTTAAAAGCAACAGGTAAAGTCATTCACATTACTAACCTGGACAAACTGGACAATTAACATGTTCTCTAGATTTCAATGAAACTTCGAAGAATATGGACTAGTTCATTAAAGATTAGGTCTCTTACTTTGTATAAAGAGTTACCAGGTGCAGTACCTACGACTTGTAATAGGGAGTATCCTATTAGGACTCAGACTGGACCCTGAAGGTGTCAGACACAAAATAGTAGTACCTGTGTGATTCTATGGGTATAAAGTTCAAAAATTAGCAAAATAAATGGTGATTGAAATTAGGATAGTGTTTTGATTTGAAGATGGACAATAGTGAATAAGAGGGTACATAGGGGGCTTTGAAATGCTTATAATTTTTTATTTTTTATTTCATGTAGTAGGTACATGAGTGTTTTCACTTTCTGAAAACTGAATCAAGTAGTTTACTGATGATTTGTTCTTTTCTTTAAGTATGTCATACTGTGATTTAAAAAATCACTAAAAATAGGTAGATCTCATGGAAAGACTGAAAAACTACAAGTTCAGACTAAGTATGTATAATGAATACCCCAAGATACTCTCACAGGCTGGCTAAAGGGAGGAAACATCCCACAAAAATGACCTTTGGGAAATGACCGCCATAAGCTTCTGTTGCCTCCAATCAGTAGACAATGATCCTGCACAGAACCTCACTTAAAAATTCAACTCATATGTAAAGTACATAATAACCAAAACCATGGTCACATGCCTTTACCTCAGCCACCTCAGAGACTATGAAATGTAGTCTTTTTTATTTTGCTTTGTTTTTTATTTCTTTCTTAAAATGTGACAATCAGAATATATGAACAGAGCATAACCCATGGGAATTGTAATGAATGATAAATGATATTATACTCTGTTTTGTGCTATTCATATCGACATACTCTTTAATTTCCAGAATGGCCTTAGATTTTTATAGCTCCAGTTTTGATAATTCTATTCCTTCTAATTGTTTTGCACTATCTTAGCGTCTTAGTTGAGATAATGCCTAAACTTTTTAAGGACTAGCTCCTATAGCACCTGCTCTATGAATTCTACTCTGTCTTTACAAGGTAGAAAGGTTATTTTTGTCTGTCTGTACTGTCACAGCGTGATACTCACACAGTTCATGCTTCTCTTACTTAGCATGTTAAGTAGTGCTTTGTTTTATTCAAGTTTATTTCCTCTGCTACATTAGGAAGTCCTCGAAGCAAGAAACTATGTTTTATTGCTATCTATTATTTCCATATTTATGATTGTACTTGGCTTTCAACATTTATTTGATAAACATTTACTAAGTACATTCTATTTGCCAGTCACTGAGGTAGATATGAAAATAAAAATCATGAAAGAAAATAAATTCTAACACATGTCTTATATTCTAGATCAAACAAGTGGTTAAAATAATTTGAAAAATATCAAAATAGAAATATAAACAAAAGTCTGTGGGAGCACAAACAGAAAGCACTGTTAATCACAATAGTCTTGTACCGAGGAAGGTTTTTACAAATGTACTCGACAAATATTTGTAGTTAATAATTGAAATTGATCAAAATAATAAAAATATTTTTATTTTTATTTTTACTGTATTTTATAATATTTTCACTGCAATTTATCTCTGCTATCTATTTTAGAAAAGAACTGATATGTGCCACCTTGTTTACATAAGACAGAGAAGAAATTACTTCAAGCATTCCATAAGAGAATCTTTTGATATTTATTTACCACTCCTATATTCACATTGTTCTTATCCTTGTATCATTCTTGTCTTTATATTACTCATCTTTATATCTCTCTATGTTGAGCTCAGCATAGTTGAAATACCATTTAGGTCTTTGTTAGTGATTAAATTGATATTAAATGTAAAACTTTTTATTTATTTATTCTATTATATATTTATTAAATTATTCATTAGTTCATTTATTCTTTTTGGGGATATAACAAAGAATAACATTTAAAAAAAACATCAATAATGCAAAGAGGCAACTAACTGTAACTGAATAGGAGAAGATATTTGCAAATGATGCTTCTGATTAGGGGCTAATATCCAAAATATATTAAGAACTCACACAACAACAACAAAAACAAACAATCCAATTTAAAAATGGACAGAGGACCTGAACGACACTTCTCTCTAGAAGACATACAAATGAAAAGATACTTAACTTCACTAGCTATTAGGGAAGTACATATCAAAACTAGAATGAGATACCACCTCATAGCTGTTAGAATGGCTATTATCAACAAGACAAATAATAGCAAGTGTTGGAGACACTGTGGGGAAAGAGATTCTTCATACACTGCTAGTGGGAATGTAAATTTTCCATAGCCACTATGGAAAACAGTATGGAGGTTCTTCAAAACCTAAGAATAGAATTACCATGTGACCCAGCAATCCCTCTTCTGGGTGTCTACCCCCAAAATTTGAAAACATTTGTCTGTAAAGATATATGCACCTCAATGTTCACTGCAGCATTGTTTACAGTGGCCAAGACATGAAAATAACCCAAGCATCTTCAATAGATGTTTGGATAAAGAAAAATTGGTCCATATACACAATGGAATATTACTCAACCATAAGAAAAGATGAAATACTGCCATTTGCTACAACATGGATGGATCTTGAGATTATCATGCTAAGTGAAATAAGTCACACAAGAAAAGTTGAAAATCATATGATGAAATCATATGAGATATAAAACTGAAAGCAACAAATGAACAAGGCAATCAAAAACTCATAGACAGAGACAACAGTTTAGTGGTTACCAGAGGGAAAGGGGGAAAATGGTAAGGTAGATAAGGGTAAAGAATATCAAATATGTGGTGACAGAAAGAGATTGACTTTGGATGGTGAACACGCATGACGATATATGTATGATGTATTGTTGAATTGTACACTTGAAACCTTATATAATTTTATTAACCAGTGTCTCCTCCATAAACTTAACAAAAAAAAAATCTGCCTCTGTGGAGATTTCATTTTATTAAGACAATATGGACAATATACAATACAGATAAATAATAAAATATAGAGTATGTTAGCTGGTGACCAAATAAAAGACTATTTTATTACTAAATTAAAAATTACATTGTGTCTTATTAGGTATTATAATGTGTTAATATTATAAAAAGTAAAGTTTTGCACACCATTCAATCAGCATAATTCTTAGAAAGTTATTTATGAATGGCATGCTGTGATATTTTCCCATAGCAGTAGCACTATTGCTATACAAATAAAAAGAGATCCATTTAAAAATTTTTAAATATACTATAATATGCTACTTCATTCAAAATGTCATACGGTCATTATCTTACAAAATAATCGATAGATGATTATCCAAGTATACAAGTAGATTTCTATTTTATCAAACAATATTTATTTTTATAAGATCCATTACAGTTTTGAAAACGATCCTATACATTAGTCTACTCGATCTTTATAATAATCCCACAACTAGCAATAGTGGTATCTATGTTTTATAGATCTCACAGAAATTCAAAAAGATTGAGGTTGGTCAGTTTGCATGTAAAGAATAGGTATCAAAATCAGAGCTAGATTTTCACGTGCCTCATGTAGCATTTTTTTTTTCCTACAAGTCTTTGCTGCCAACATATTTTACAGCATACAAGAGCAGAAATTTCTCATCAGAAAGTTAAATGAATCCAAATAAGTACATTTCTGCCAGTTGTGAGAATTATGAAGTTTTCATTACCTTTTCTGGAAAACCTTTGTCTTCATTAGAAATTATCCTAATTACTAGAAGTAGAACAAATATAAAATTTTCTTTTTAAGTCAAATGGAATGACTTTAATAGATTACATAAAATGTGCCAAATATGACATAAAACAACACATAAAATGTATAAAATAAATATTTATGACTAAATTTATATTTTTATAAAATAAACATTTTTAAATGCATGATATGGAATTTTAAAATCACCTCAAATTTAAATACAAAAAGGAATGTGTTCACACATTTATGTTTTATTTTATTTTATTTTTTTATTAATTTCAAGTATACAGTACATTGGTTAGACATTTACATAGTTTATGAAACAATCCCCCTAATTGCTCTTTCTCTCCTTGGGCTCTCCACCTACTTACAACATTAATGCTAACTGCATTCCTTATGCTGAGTTCCCCTTCCTCATGACCATCTATCAACTACTAACTTGTACTTCTTTAACCTTCACCCTATTCTCTCAGCGTCCACCCCACCCCCATTGCCCTCTGGCCATCATCTGATTGTCCTATATATTTGTGAGTCTGTTTTTGATTAGTTCTTTTTGTTTCTTAGATTCCGCATATAAGTGAAATCATGTGGTATTTATCTTCCTCTGATTTATTTCACTCATCATAATAACCTCTATGTCCATCCATGTTGTTGCAAATGGTAGAATTTTTTTTTAATGGCTGAGTAATATTTCATCATATATATAAACCATAGCTTCTTTATCCAATCATCTGTTGATGGGCATTTAGGTTGCTTCCATATCTTGGCTATTGTAAATTGTGCTGCCATGAACATAGGGGAGCATAGATCTTTATGAATGATTGTTTAGGTTTCCTTTGGATAAATACCCAGAAGTGCACTTGCTAGGTTAAAAAGTATATCCATTTTTAATTTTTTGAGATAACTCCAGACTGTTTTCCATAGTGGCTGATTTATTGATGATAGCTATTCTGATAGGTGTGAGGTGATATCTCACTGTGGTTGTAATTAGCATTTTTCTCGTGACTAGTGAACTTTAGCATCTTTTCATATGTCTATTGGCCATCTGTAGCTCCTCTTTGGAGAAATATCTATTCAGGTCTTCTGCCCTTTTAATTGGATTGTTTGTTTTTTTGTTGTTGTTATTGAGTTGTATGAGCTCTTTATATATTTTTGGATATTAACCTCTTATCAGATGTATCATAAGCGAATATCTTCTCCTATTCAGTTGGTTCTCTTTTTGATGGTTCCCTTTGCTATACAAAAACACACATCTACGTTTAAGTGTTACATTTTTTTTCATTTTGAAATTGCTTTGGGAAATTAAATATGCTTTTTTCCCCCTAATGCAAGGTGAGCAATTTTGTGGTTGTCTTGCCTTGTTTCTGTTAATTTTAGATCTAAAATCTTTAGTGATGTTCTCAGGGCATTAGAACAAGAACTATTTATCTCAATACTTCACCAAATGGTGAATGTGAGAAGCCATTTTGAAGAAACGAATGTAATAGCTTCCAGATTCAAATTTTAGTTCAGTAAATGGTAGATCAACTTAAATTTGTTCAAAGTTTTCTAAGTGTCAGTAAACAGTGGATTTGTAGCCACAGTAGTGGCTTCAAATACTACAAACTTGCTGGCTTAAAATACTACAAACTTGGTGGCTTAAAACAACAATAAATTATTCTCTCACAGTTTCTGGAAGACGGAAGCATAAAATCATTTTCACTGAGCCAAAATCAAGGTATTGATGGGTCTGTGCCCCCTCTGAAGGCTTACAGGAAAATCAGTTCCCTGCCTCTCCCAGCTTGTGGTGGGGCTGCCAGCATTTCTTGACTTGTGGTTGCATCATACCAATCATTGCCTCCTTGGTCACATTGCCTACTCCTTTTCTGTATGTGTCAAATTTCCCTCTGACTCTATTTATTATAAAAATGTTGTAATCGGATATAGAGTTGAACCAGATAATCCAGGAAAAGCTGCTCATGTCAATATTCTTAATTTAATTACATCTGCAAAGACCTTCCTTCTTTTAAGGTAACATTTACAAGTTCTAAGAATTAAGACCAGATATGTTTATGTGACAAGCATTCAGCCTACTATAAGTGGTCTTTTGAAAAATTTTTTAAATTGTATATGCAAGAGAATAGAAACAAATTATTACAGTGCAATTCTAGTGTATTTTTTACTACTACTCCACTAATCGCAGAATTATAGAAATGCAGCTCTCCACCACCTTACCAGTGGAAAAGTAGTCTACTAAGAATGATGGTATTCAATAAAAAAGAAGGTAGTATCTTCTACATAATCGTCAACTGATAATATATTTTAATCACATTAGGTTTTACAATTTAAAAACTCTTTGAAAATCAAAATGAGACTCCAATTTACATGTCTTAGCACTTAACGAGAAACATGGTATATTATGTTGCCTAGATTATGGCTCATGGCATTTTATACTGGCATAAATCTTTTGAAAATAGTTTAGCTGTGTGCATCAAGAAAAGAATATTTTTTAGCTTTGACATACTAATTCAGTCCTAGAAATATTTTCTAAGAAAATACTCTTAAATACAGAAAATCTATAATGCATATACTTTTAATAATAAAACTTTGGAAATAATCAAATGCCATCAAATAAAATATCACTTAGTTATCTTAGTTGCAACCAGTCCATTTAATAAAATGTGTCCATTGAAATTGTGGTTTTGAAAATAATGAAATAACAAGAAATGACATAATAAGCAAATAGTGATTGTAGTAAGATGGTATAGACACTGATTTTAACCATCTACTTATATATTTATGTTTGTATTTTTATAACAAAAAGTATATTTAAATATATTTTCTTTTCTTTCTAATATCATAATTTTAACTCGTAACTTTTCAGGATCTTCAATTATAGTGTTCCTGAATTTATTAGATACCTTTTCTTTGGATGTTATTAACAGATAATTTTCTTGATTTCCTTGCTAGCACCTTTCCATGTAAGGAGTAAACTCATTCTTTAGCTCGCATCTTGTCATTAAAAGCAGGAAATACTCTTTGTGAAGTCCAACGTCTGTGTTTGAACAGGTAGAGCTTTCTCAAACGAAGGACAGATATAGACTTTCTTTGGAAGTCTACGTCCACATTTAGTAACTGCATAAATATGTTATGGGTTCATAAATTATGAATAATAATTCCAAATATATCTTTTTATACAGTTTTTATACAGTCCTATACAAACATAGAATTTTCCTTACTTTTTTCTTCTGTGAGTAAATTTCGTTATCTCAATGTTATTTTAAAAGTAATTTTATTTATTAACCATTTTGAAAGCACTAAAATCATGGCTTATTCATAATTAACCATTCTATTGATTTAAAAAATTTTTTTGAGAAAGTTCTACCTATTAAGCCATAATTTGGCTTGACATTAACAATTTTTAAAAGCCTCCATGATGAGCATTGTATAAATATCTGAGGGAGATATATTCTAGTGTTTGATCACACTCAGGCATAGATAAATTTTTATCTAAACTCCTATGACATATTTGTTACTATGAAAAATCTCTGATCCATGAAATCATTCTTCATATAATTAGCTATTCTATAAAGACCATAATTAAGTCATTCCTGAGCTTTCTTTGTATCTGTACCTCACCCACATCTTCACTCCATAGTACCAATTTTATTTTTTAATATTTCCGTATTGAGATTATTTTTTCTTCTTTTAATTATGTCTCTCTGTTTCTATTAATGTGGTATACCTAAAAATATCTTGTGGGCATTATTTAATTTATAGAATCCTAAATTTGAAAGAGATTTTTTAAAGACAATTCATTATATTGACTTCAAAAACTCCCTTTATGATTAATTCAGAAGAGACGATTTCTAACCAGCTGTTGGGATCAGTTGGGATGTTGGCTTTCCTTCACCTTCACCAAGATCTGTGTATTTTTTTTCTACCCCGGGTGCAATGAAGGAGTTACTATTTCATTTAGAATATTCTAATTTCTGTCTTTAAAAAAACTTTGCTTTTGGAAAAAAAAAGTCACTTTTTATTGGATTCTCTGCTGCTTGCAGCATTTGCATGGCAAAGAAGTAGGTATAAATTATAGGTATAAATTATAAGTTATAAATTACATGAAAAACATATATTAAATGTCAAATACAGTTCACTCTGTGTGTGTATGTGTATGTGTTTGTGTGAATGGAAGTAAAATAAAGTTTCATTCCATATTTCTTTTCTTTTACAAATCACTTATCCCTCCTTATCAAGGGCACATAGAAACAGGAAGTTAAAGTACATATTAAAATAGGAAACAAAACTTATGAACACATTATGACACAACTTGCAAAATGAAAAATTCTCTCTCCTTGGTTAGTCATATAACATTTTTCAACCTTTTTGTTATAATCTTGAAGTTCATATTATTGTCCTTCAAGATTCACCAAAAAAAAATCCCTTTTATCAATAATAAGAAAAATGCAAAAATTTTCCCTTTTTATTGAAGTATAATTGACTAATAAAATAGTGATATATTTAAAGCATACAATGTACAGATTTGATATATGTATACATTGGAAGGATTCCCACCTTCAAGTTAATTAACACAGTCACCTCACACATTTAACTTTTTATTGCTCTTCAGTGAGAACACTTAAGTTCTACTCTCAGAAAATGTTTATATTGCAATATAGTATTATCAGCTATAGTCATCATAATATACATTAGATCTTCAGACCTTACTTATCTCATCACTAATACATGTTATCCTTTTACCATTTCCTCTCTATTTCCCACATTCCCCAGCCCCTGGTAACCACTATTCTAATCTCTGTTTCTATGAGTTTGACTTTCTTCTTAAATTACACATTCAGTAATTGTCTTCCTCTGTATGGCTTATTTCATTTACCATAATATTCCTCAGGTTCATCTATGCTGTCGCAAATGACAAGACTTCTTTTTGAAGGCTGAATACTATTTACATTTGAGTCTATGTAGTTATATGTATATATAGTTTTTATCTCTTTTTTGTATTTCTTTATATCTTTCTATCTTTAGTTTTATATACGTTTATATATTAATCATACTTTATTCATCTGATGATCAACACTTAGATTGTTTACATAGTTGGGCTATTGTACATAATATTATCATGAACATAGGAGAACAGATATCTCTTTGAGGTAGTAATTTAATCTGTTGGATATATAACCAGAAGTGAGAAAACAAAATTATACGGTAGTCATCTTTTAATTTCTTGGGAGAAACTCCATACTGTTTTCTGTGGTGGCTGTACCAATTTACATTCCTACCAGCAGTTTACAAGGATTCCCTTTTCTTCATATCTACTCCAGCATTTATTATTTCTGGTCCTTTTGAGAATAGCCATTCTAATGTGAGGTGATAGTTCATTGTGGTTTTGAGTTGCATTTCTCTGACTAGTGATGTTGAGTACCTTTTTATGTATTTGTAGGTTATTATTTATTTGAATAAGCTTTCTGCTCCTTTTTGTCTTCTTTTGGGAATGCATATTGGTCTTCTCAATGGTGTTTCATAAATCCCTTAAGCTATCTTCACTCTTTTTACTTTTTTTTTTCTTTTTGCTCTTCTGATAGAATGAATTCTATTGGTTTGTCTTCACGTTTGCTGATCTTTTCTTCCACTTTATCTAGTCTATTGTTGAAACTTTCTACTGTTATTATTATTATTTTTTTTTAATTTCAGTTATCGTATTTTTCAACTCTGTGATTTCTGTTTGGTACTTTTATATATTTTCTATCTGTTAGATGAATTTCTCATTTTGTTTATGAATTGCTCTCCTGACCTCAGTGAGCATTTTATGACTATTATTTTGAATGCTGTGTTAGGTAGATTAGTTATCTCCATTTCATTAAGATCTGTTTCTGGAGATGTATCTTATTTGATTTTTTGTTTGAAATATACTCCCTTGTTTCTTCATTTTCCCTGATTCTTTTTGTTAGATTCTGTGCATTAATAAAACAGTCACCTCTCCTACTCTTGACAGACTTATCTCAGTATAGGATGAACCTTATCAATTAGCTTGGCCAGAGCTCCCCAGTAGTTGAAGGTATTTCAAAACCTATCAGTTTCTCAAAAGGGAAGACTGTAGTCAGTACCAGATTCAGGGTTCTTAGAATCTGGACCTTCAGGCAGTAGCTGGGAAAGCATGCAGCCAATCCCTTCTAGAGAAAAACTGTGAGATGGGCATTTTCCCCCA
The DNA here is from genome assembly GCF_000325575.1 of Pteropus alecto. Lineage (NCBI taxonomy): Eukaryota > Metazoa > Chordata > Mammalia > Chiroptera > Pteropodidae > Pteropus > Pteropus alecto. Next base: position 6,710,623 of record NW_006438088.1, on the reverse strand, counting down.
ATACCTCTGTGTTGATCTTGGATGTAGAGCCATGTAGAGAGGTGCTCTTGCACTCATTTATAACTCTTCTTTGTTTGCTATAGTTTTGTGGGTCTCACGAATACAAGCCCCAGTGGCTTTCGGAACTAGGTTGCTTGGGGTTTTGTCCCTTGGGTGGCAGCCTTAAAAGTTGGGGCACAAGGTGTGTGGTCCAAACCATATGTATCTTAGCCAGAAGCTAAGAGTTGGAGGTTTCCCTCCTTATTATATGGTGCTGTGCTGGGGTGAGGTTTATGTCAAAAGTGTGTCTCAGCCTTTCTTATGTGTTTTAATATGGGTATTTATCTGTCACCCAATGTGTATGAGTCATTTATTTGGTTTCTTAATTTCTCTCCAAGGGACTTGCTTTGTATGTAGCTATATATTTGATGGATCCATGGGAAGAGGAAAATTCAGGAGCCTCCTATATTGCTGTCTTGGTCCAAAACCAAGGGATTTTTTAAAATGAAATATTATACAGTTTTCCCTAATAGACTAATACTGTTAAAAATAATCTCCATTATTGATCCCTTATCTGATTTTTATCATTAAGATAATCTACAAAAATGGGAAATTTTAAAAATAAGACTTTTTTTCAAATGCTTAGGACTCATTGCTGGAGAAAATATCTAATATTATTCACATCAATATTTTTCCAGAAATTGACCTCAAATATAACCCATAAATATATAATTGTGCTAAGCAATGTGTTCTAGATATTTCCGATGTAAATGCACCTCATTCTATTTTTATACATTACTTTTTTAGTTAATTTCTAAAGTTTTGAGACATATGAGAATAGATTAAATACGAAAATGCAAAATTGTAAAATTAATTCTACACTACGTATATGAATTAATGGATGGAAAATAAAGTATTTATTCTTTAGAATGTATATTGAAAAATAAAATTAATGGGATTTCTGTGATTTTTATCTGTTTTTAAAGATTCGAAATTAATTTTTCATTTCTTAATTCTTTACTACTTAAATTTCATGGTTGGAAGAAAGTGATGTCAATTGAAATAAATACTGAGGATTCAACTTGGGGGAAAAATTATCTCTTTTCCTTTTTTCCTTCCCACATATGAATATGCCTAGTCCAAAATTAACCAAATAACCCTAACTGATATGTGAATATCAGAAAACAGGAGTGCCCAAGCATTCACTAAACAGCTTCTTCAGTGTTTTGAAGTCCTTTAAGCCTTCATACAATCAGAGGACTTTAGATTTTCACTGTTGACTGATAACTAGATAATTTTAGTTTAAATTATTGCTTAACAGCTAATGCCTACACACTTCAAAAGTCTCTGTCTCTATAAATGTGTTCACTTTTAGTTGGCTTGATCCTCATTATTGGTTACAGAATTCCTAGATAAATAAGTTTAATTATTTTAGCCCTACCACAGCCTATAATACTGTCAACAGTTATGTTTTGTATAAAAGACAAGTCATGTATCTCATGTGAATAGATCCAATAGACAATACTCTTTTTCCTGGATTCTTACAAAATTGTTAGTTCCATGTTCTTTATAGAGTTCAGTCACATTATTTCATTATTTATCTCCAATATTGGTTTTAAAATGATAATATTAAATACTATAAATTTGATTGTTCTTTTCAAGTTGCTCTTCCTAGCCTATCCTGACAATAACAACCTGATACTTTACTATAACTTCCCTTATTTTTTAAAAAAAATACTTTTACCATTTTTAGAGAAAGCTTTAAAATTTTTCAAAATACAGAAATTATTTTGTGATTAAAAAGATCCTCAGACACTGTTTTCTATATCTTTTATATCTTTCATAGTACTTGATTTACTGTAAAGAATGATAACCAAGTCTCTATGCATGAGATTCTGTACTAAAATCATCAGAAAACAGAAAATATAAAAATAACACTTGGTACTATTTTATTGATTTCTGATGTAAACATGGAAAAAATGTACAAAAGAATGTATAGTAATAATTTTTGTTCAGAGAATGAAGGGGAATATGCAGATAACATTCTTTTTTCTGTGCTATGACAATGACTATTGTGAATAATTCAGTAATATAATATTCTTTACCTAATTCTAGACTAAGATTATTATTCTTGAGCATCAATCATCTTAATTTGGGGTATTTGGGGCTCTAATGACTAATTCTAACTTCATATTTCATCTCAGACTGTTATAAAATTTATTTATACTAAAGATTAAAGACCCCAAAATGATGCATTGTTTATGAGTATAGTAAAAGCTGTAGATTTTTAAACATTACATTTGAGGCTCAAAAAGTTTTATAGTTTTTGGTGTGAATAAGATTTACTTACAAGTTTTTATGGTAAAGTATAAACGTATAGGTAGGTAGATCTATAGATAGACGATAGGTGATAGATTAGATCGATAGATAGATCGATAGATAGATGATAGAGAGATAGATGATAGATGATAGATAGATAATTGATAGGTAAATAGGTGGATGATAGATAGATAAATAGCAGATAGATAAACATTCAGGTAGCCACTATTAAAATATATTTTACTTTCAAAAGACTCATAAGGAAATTTAACACTTATTAAGTTATTTTCACTTAATTCATATTTTAGGGAAAAATTTTGCATTACTAGAAAGGTAGATGGTTATTTCTAATTAAAACACAAATACAGTAATTATAGTTTATATGCTATTATCCTGAATCTACACTGGATGAGTTTAAACAGCCAAAGAGCCATTAATTTTAGTGTTCAAAGAAATGCTCATAATCTTTTTAAAATGTCATATAAAATATTCATTTCTAAATGCCCTACGGTGATTTCTGAATTTATTTAAAGTGGGCTGTTGATAGCTCTTTTTATAAATAAGCAATTACACTGAATATATCATGGCCCATCACATTATACATTCTATAATTTCATGGATGAAAGGCCTACAGCTGATCTGCATAAACGCAGTGCATATCTCAGCAGGTGAAGGGTTTGATTACACAGGATAATCAGTGTTATTATTTATAGTAACTATTTATGTCTGTTATTTATTAAATCTCTATGAATCAGGTATTTATTTTTCCAGAAGATATATTCAAAGAATATTTGTAATAGGATATAGACATTTTGAACATTTTACAGAATGGCCTGAATATGGACTTTTACATTTGAATTCTCAGTTTCAATTACTGTTAAGCTAGTCAAAATTAGATTTTAAATTACATTGACTTCCAAGGAATTTTGGAACTTAAGTGTGCTTAAAACATTCGATAGTAAGACAAATTTTCAAATTCAATATATTCATCTAATTTTGATGAGGTCAAATTTGTTACTGTTGTAAACCCCACTCCTACTTGTGATTAATTACATTACTTTATCCATTTCCTTTAAGTTATTCACTTAATAATATTTATGGAGACAGGAGCTATGATGGTTACAGAGGATATGATGATGTAAAAGAGACAAAAAGGTACCCATTTTCTAATTTCAGTAGTACTACGTGCTATGAAGGAAAAGATACATTGGAAAATATGCTATTGTTAGACCTAATCTAGTATAGGTAGTGAGAGAGATCTGAAAATATGAGTAAGAACTATTCAATATCCAGAGAGGTAAGGTGTGTATGTGTTTGCCTGGGAGTTGTAAAGAAGAAGGTTGCTCATGTCACTGCAGAGAAAGAACAAAAGATGGAAATCTCCTGAGGCCATAATATAGTCTCATTTCCTCTGAGTGCGTGCTCGCGTGCGTGCGCGTGTGTGTATGTGTGTGTGAAAGTATGTGCATGTATCACTGTTGCTGGCAGAAGGCAGACTAATGATCCAGATGGCAATTTATTTACAAATATATAAAGCATATCTTCCATATATTATGGGGTCTATAGGAAATAAGGGATATACTTCCCCAAAACTATGCAGCATCTGCATGAAACATAAAAACAAACAGAAATTGACAACACCTGAAAACCTTAAGCAAAAGCAACATCTTGGTTGTTCTTAAAGCAAATGCCAATATCATCATCAATCTGATGAACGAGATTTGATAACAATTTTTACAGTAAACTTGAGACTCTGAAGGAGATTGGGAGTATATTCTACCCTTATTTTCCAACCCAAATCCAGCCACCCTGTGAAAAGAAACAGATTCAATGTAGACCTCCAGGTCTTCCAAATTTGAAAACAAATAATAAGTAAAAATTAATAAATTAATAAATACAAATATCTAAGTATATAAGAAAATTAATCAACTTGAATGAGATTCAGCAGAAGCGGAACAGATTTAGACTTTCAAGAAAATTAAAAAATGAAGTTACCAGTTTAGAAATATGGCTTAAATATGAATTATATGTTTAAAGTACTAAAATCAAATGAAATTAATTAGTTACTAAAAAGTACTATTAAATAAATAACTAAGCAAGTTTAAAATACAACCATAGATAATATAAAATAAAAACATAAAGAGTTGAGATTTTTGATCAAGATGTTGAAGTAGATAAATAGTGTGCTTGTCGCCTGTCGTGGCCACATCAAAATTACAAGTAAAGTACAGAACAACTATCATTGAAAATCACCTGAAGTCTAGCTAAACAAAAGTCCTACAGATAAGAACATATAGAAGAAGCCACTTTGAGATTGGTAGGAGGGGTGAAGATGCAGGATGAGTTGGTTCCACATCTGCATGTGGCGGATAAAAATCAGGAAGGATATTTCAGCTGAAGGGGTCCTCCTGGAGGAGTGATGGGTCCCAACTTCACATGAGACTCCCTATCTCAAGTTTCCATTTCTGAGAAAAGAAGTTTCCACAACTTCTGGTTCTGAAAACCTGCAGGTATGGGGCTGAGTGAGACAGAGTGCTGCTGGAGTATCAGCATTCCTCTTAAAGGGACCACATGTGAACTTACTCACTAATGGACTCACTCGCTCTGAGTTCCATTGCTGGGGCAGCAGCTTGAAAGACACCAGGGACATATGAGAGGAATTGAATTGTCTGGCTTTAGGGCAAGGGCTGAAGGAGAAGCTATCTCTTAGAAAGAGTGCACAGAATCCATTGTTTCTTTGTTGAGTCCTCCTAACTCCCTGTGTGCACATGCAGGCAGCCACCATATCTGAGTCTCTTTCAACTGGGCTAACATTGGTCACCCTGACCTGGTGATTCTCTACAGCATGCCTCACCCAACTTGTGGGCCCACCAAGCTACTTCCAGTGGATTTTTTCACATAAATGGTCTATCTTGGCTCATGCTGCGGACTTTCCTAAAATCTCTTAAAGGTTCACAAAACCCCAACAAGCAACATCTGATGCCATGTGGACCATATCACTTGCTGAGAAGCCCAAGCTTGGCACTAGTGGCAGCCAGCCTTGGTTTGCAGTTTAGCTATTAGAGGCACCTGCAAGCTCAGTGCAGGTGATGGCCATCTGTGGGTTGCTTGGTGGCCCATGCTAGGTGGGCCCAACCAGAGCACAGGTTGCAACTGATTTGAGCTGTGGTGGAGCCTCTCCCATGAGGCCCCAGGGCCAGCATACCCAGTGGCCACTTTGACCAAGCCGGAGCACCACCTAGAGCCATGTCCAAGGATGACACACCCGAAATTCAAACTGGTCAGGCACCAGAGTTCTGCTAAAGTGAATCTTGCCTGTAGGGTCAGCATCTGCATTACAACTCCTTCACTGTAGTCACAACCAATTCTCAAAACCAGTGGGCCTGAAAGTTTATCCCTTCCATTGATGTCAAACAGCAACCAAGGCTCAAATACAAGAGGGCACACATAGCACATATAAAGGACACACCTAGAGCAGCCAGCACAGGTGACCAGGGACTATGCCACTAGCCCCAAAACATACCTGCTACATAAGGCCATGTTACTAAAACCAGGAGGCATAGCAGCTCTACCTAATACATAGAAACAAACATATGGTGAAATTCAAAATGGGAGACGAAGAAACATGTCCAAAATTAAAGAATATAACACAACTCCAGAAAATGAACTAAACAAAATGGGGATGAACAACCTACCAGATGCAGAATTCAAAACCCTGGTTATAAGGATGCTCAATGAACTTGGGGAAAAAGTAGATGAACTTAGTGATAACTTTAACAAAGAGATAGGAAACATAAGAATGGAGATAGAGAACATAAAAAAGAACCAGTCAGAAATAAAGAATACAATAACTAAAATGAAAAATACATTTGAGAGAATCGACATTAGATTAGATGAAGCAGAGGATCAAATCTGTGATTTGGAAGATAAGGTAGCAGAAAATACCCAAACAGAACAGCGACAAGAAAAAAAAATCCAAAAAAAATGAGTTTAAGGGGATTCTGAGACATCAGTCATACTAACATTCACATCATAGGGATACCAGAAGGAGAAGACAGAGCAAGAAATTAAAAACTTATTTCAAGAAATAATGATGGAAAATTTCCCTAACCTGGCAAAGAAGAGTCATACAAGTCCAGGAATCTCAAAGTCTCAAATAAGATGAAACCAAAAGGCCCACACCAAGACACGTTATCATTAAAATGCCAAATTTAAAAACAAAGAGAGAATTTTAAAAGCAGCAAGAGAAAAGCAGTTAACTACAAGGGAGCTACCATAAGACTGTCCACTGATTTCTCAACAGAAAGCCAGAAGAGATTGGCACAAAATATTCAAAGTGATAAAAAACAGGGGTCCACAACTAAGATTACTCTACCCAGCAAAGCTGTCATTTAGAATCAAAAGATAGGTAAAGAGCTTCCCAGACAAGAAAAATCTAAAGGAGTTCATTGACACCTAACAGTATTATAAGAAATGTTAGAGGGACTTCTTTAAGAAAAAGAAGAAAAAAAAAGATAAAAAATATGAATAATAAAATGACAATAACTACATATTTAACAATAATTACTTTAAATGTAAATTGATTAAATGATTCAATCAAAATAGAGAATGGCTGAATGGATAAGAAAATCCTTTTATATACTGCTTATAAGAGACTCACTTCATATCGAAAGACACAGACCGAAAGTAGAAGGGTAGAAAAAGATATTTCATGAAAATGAAAACAACAAGAACAAGCTGAGATGACAATACTTATACCAGAAAAAGCAGGCTATAACAAGAGACAAGGAAGGACGCAGTAATGCCACAAGTATTTATCCAAAGAAACCCAAAATACTACTTTGAAGGGATTTGTAAATCCATATGTTCATTGCAGCATTATTTACAATAGCCAAGATATAAAGGCAACCTGGATGTCCATCAATGGATAAATGGATAAAGAAGAGATGGTAGACATATACATTTGAATATTATTCAACCACAAAAAAAGAATGAAATCTTGCCATCTATAACAACGTGGATGGACCTAGAGTGAAGTAAGTCAGAAGGATAGAGACAAATGTCATATGATTATACTTATACATGGAATCCAAAGGACAAAATAATCAAACAAAATAGAAACAAGCTCATAAATACAGGGAACATTTTTTGGATTGCCAGATGGGAGGGGTATTAGGGATAGGTGACAATGGGGAAGGGATTCGGAAGTACAATTTGGTAGTTACAGAATAGTCATGGGAATGTAAATATAGCATAAGGAATATAGTCAATAATGTAATAATTATGTAGGATGTCAGCTGGGTACTAGATTTATTGTGATGATCACTTCTAAGCTATATAAATGTCTAATCACTATGTTGTACACCTGAAACTAATATGATATTGTATGCCAATGCCAACTACAATTGAAAAAATTTTAAAAAGTAAAAAATATAAAGTGTTGAAGTAAAAATAAAACCTAAGTACATAAGATAAAGACAAATTAGCCCCAGCTGAAGAAGCAATACTTCTAGAGTATAAGAAATATTTAGAATACAAGATAGATAGCAGCAAAGAATTAAAAATAGAAAAGGGATGGTAAAAGATATATAAGAAAACTGAAATACTCTATTATTTGTTTAATTGGAATCCTCAAAGGAAGAAGTAAGTTTGAGAGAAAAGAAACAATATTTGAAAGTTAATTCCTGTGAACTTTTCAGACATATATTTAGAGATACAAAAGATTTAATGTATACCAAATAGAAAAAAAATTAGACTTAGTTACATTTTAGTAAAAATAAAGTACACCAAAGACAAAAAAAGCACCAAAGAGCAAGGAAAGAGTTTCGCAAAGGAAAGAAAAAAGAAAGAGAAGAGAAAATATAAATCAATCACCACAATTAATGTAAATAGTTTAAACTCACCAATTTAAGGCAAGAGATTGTCAGATTTAAAAGTCCATTTGTATCCTATTTATTAGAGAACTAAAACATAAAACATGGAATTATGGAAAATAAAATGAAAAGAAAAAGATATACCAAGAAAATTCTATTCAAAAGACATTGGAAAAACATAAAGCATGCCATTACATAATAACATTTTTAACTTACCAGTAAGTATAACATCTCTAAACTAATAACCACATAATAAAATAGCCTTAAATTTTATTGAACAATATTTCATAGAATTACAGGGAAAACTTTTAAAAGTCATTCTTATATTGTATGATTTCATACAGCTCTCTTATTGATAACTGGTTTAGGACAAAAATTATCAAAAATATATAAAACTTGAACAACATGGCTAATTATCTTTATTCAGTAAAAATACAGAACCCAGCAACCAATAATTAGCAAATTAACATTGTTTTTAGGCCTATGTATTCATAGAAGTCATATCAATAAAAACATACAAACCAACAAAACAAATTTAAAATATTAAGTAGGATGTCAATAAAAAAAATCCTTAGAAAAATCTTCCCATATGTTTTAATAATACACATAAATAACCATGAAGTCAAGAAAATATTATAATGAAAATCAAATTTTACTTTGAATTGTAATAAAAGCACTATGTATGAAACTTTCAATCGAGTGAAAGTGGTTTTTCAAGAAATCGTTTCCAGTGTTAAATGTTTATGTTTAGAATAAAAAACAATTTTCTAAGTTTTCAGTTTAAGAAGTTAGAAAAAGAAAGAAATAAAACCAAAATGCAAAACAAAGAAAGAAGTTGCAAGTACAAAAAAAATAATTAAGAACATTTAAAATACAAGAAAACAAAACAGAAGTTTTTATCAAAGAATACTAAAATAGAAATTTTTGTAAGACTGATGAAAGAGAGAGGAGAGATATGGGAAACTAATGAATTCTATTACAAATTAAACTGCGGATATAATTATATATACAGTGTTTATTAAAAAGTTAATAAAGTAATTTACATGAATACTTTTGTAAATTTAGATGTAATAGATAAAATCTATGAAATGTAACTTATTAAAAATTGAAGAAAAATAGAACGATTGAGTAACATTTACCAGTTTTATCCCCTAAAAAATAAAATTAAAAACTGTTTAACAGGTAAGTTACAACAATTTTGAAGGGATGCCTTATACCCAAATTACACAAACTTTTCTATGACGACATCAAAACCAGTCAAGGACAGTTTAAAAATAGAAAATTACAACTCAAAATTGCTCTTGTTTATTTATTCTAAAACATAAACAAAATATTACCCATCTATGCACAGCAATGTGAAAGAAAAATAAGAGAGTGAAAAAGTATACATTATTATGTTCAAATTTGTGTAAGTATTGTTTAATTTTTAAAAATGCACAAATATAATTAATAACACTTATCAATTAAAGAAAATAAAACAAGATGATATAAAATATACAATGAATGCAGTTGATAAAATCCACACCCACATATGGTACAAATTATTTGATTAATAGACTTCTTTATCCTTATAAAGGTTGTCTCCAAAACCTATACAATATTGTTAATGTTGAAATTTAGAAATATTCCTTTTAAAATAAGGAACCAAACAAGGATATGCAGTATCACTGCCTTGAATCAACATTTTAATGAATTTCAACTAGTTCAATAATCAGAGAAATAGATAATTAAAAGATTGAACAAAGAAAATTAATTTACAAAGAATACGTAATTAGATTCAAAAAAGAAAAAGATATATACAGAAAGAACTAATCTAAGTCACTTTGTACAATCGACTCGGAAGACAGATTTCAATGAGGGCCAAATAAAGTAAAAGGATAGTATGATACAGGGTCAATTTTTTTTTTTTTTTACACAACTAGGATGTGAAAGGAATGAGGAGAGATTGGAAAGTGATTAGAGGAAGCTGAATTGTTAAGTGGGGATTTTCTGTTTTCATTCTTCATGCTGTTCTTGTTTTATTTTTTTTTGTTTTGTTTTGTTTTGTTTTGACACTTGAGTATTCCTATATGCTAAGAGGAAAGGCTTGACTGAGATCATGAGCTAGGTTGTAGCTAAGTATACTAGTTTACAACTCCTGACTAATGATTCCTAGTCCAGTGCTCTTTCTACTACATTGTCCTGCTTTTCCTTATTAGTGATAGTGGACACCTGTCTGTTAACATGACTGTTCACATTTCTTTGACATTAAATCTTACCCAGTCAGTCCATTTCTGACTAGAAGTTAGGTATATTTGAGTCATTGTAGCTAATTTAATAAAGTAATACAAACAATTTACTGTATTTCACATATCTATCTGTTCATTGTGTATTTGAAAATATGAGTAAATTTCTCCACTTTATAGAAAATAAAAAAACTTTAAGTGTAAATATTGGGTTAGTTTACAACTTTAAGTGAACACTCAGTTACTGTGATCATTGCAATCAATGAAGAGAATTGCACTCCTGTTGCTAAATTCTTTTCTACATATCATCTCACATTGAGAAGAAAAAAATCACTTGGAGCTGACAGAACTAAATCCATCTGTTGAAATCTTTCTTTACAATTTCGTTTGCAAACATTCTGCCTTGTCCAAGAGAAATTTCCAGCCAAGCAATAAAATCAGTTGCTCTTGAGAGGGTGGAAGTTGTCTGTGGGTCTGGCTGTCCTCCATGGCCATCGTTCTCCTCCTAACTGGCTCATGATATAACCTAGACTCAGTGTTTGTCAACTACTACCTGCCATTAATTCAATGGTCAATTAAAATTTTGACAACACTAAGATTCCTCAGATAAAATATAGAAAATATTCTGGTTGAAAATAAAGATATGATGTCTCTTTTCTGCCATAGTGGGCCATCACCCTCACAGAACAATATTAGAACACAAATTTAAAGACAGATTGATTAAGAAAAAAATTGCTAATGTTGAAAGATGATATCACAAATATTGTTAATTTAAAGTCTAGAGTCAGAGAAAATATTCTTCAGGAGTAAAAGAGAAATCAAAATATTTTCAGCCAAAGAAAAACTAAGAAATTATGCTGTTAACAAATGTACTCTAAAAAATGGCTAAAAGAAGTTCTCAAACAGAAAAAGAATAGTAAAAGAAGGAATCTTGGAACATTAACAATGAAATAAGAGGAACAGAGATAGTAAATATCTAGGTTAAGTATAGTAAGTTATTTTTGTCCTCCCCACTTCTTTAAAACATGTTTGACAGTTGAAAGCAAAAAAAAGTAACATCTTATGAAGTTTTCAGTGTATATAGATATATTTAAGAAAATCATAGACTAAAAGGGGGAGAGTAAAGGGCTATATGTTGTTGTTAAGGTTTCTACATTTCAATGTAGATAGTAAAATTTTAATTCTAAACAGAATATGAAAGGGTAAGCACAGATTTTGTAATCTCTGGAACAACCACTAAAAAGATTATACGTAGATAAATAGTCAAAATAATAAGTGATAAGTAAAAAAAATAGAATATTTAAAAAGATTCATATAGTCCATAAGAAAGCAGTAAATGGGTTACAAACAGAAAACAAACAAAACAGAGAAAACAAACAAAATATGGAAACAAATAATAATATGGTAGACCTAAATTCAAACATATTAATAATTGCATTAAGTATAAATGGTTTATTCATATCAATTAGAAGAGATTGATAGAATGTTTTTAAAATTAAACAACTTTATACTGCAACAAAAACTCACCGTGGTACATATGTACAATGTAATATTACTCAGCTATAAGAAGAGATGAAATACTGCTATTTGCAACAACATGGATGGACCTTGAGATTATCATACTAGGCAAAATAAGCCAGACAGAAAAGGTTGAAAATCACATGATATTACTCATATGTGGGAAATAAACCTAAAAGCAACAAATAAACAGGACAAACAAACAGAGACTCATGGACATGAACAGTGGACTAGTGGTTACCAGAGGGGAGGGAGAAGGAGGGTGGGGTGAGAGGAATAAAAACATAAAATGTTAAAAAGAAAAAAATAAATTAAAAAAAAATGAGGCAATTAAATTAAAATGAGTTCTATTAAGGTACGCCCTAATGAAATTTGACTGGTGTCCTTATAAAAAGAGATTAGGATACAGAGACACTCCAGGGGTGCCCTTGCACAGAGATAACCATATGAAGAGACAGGAAGAGGGCAGCCATTTGTGAGCCAAGACCTCAGAAGAAACCAACACTGCATGGCAGTTTGATCTTGAACTTTCAGCTTCAAAAATTGTGAGAAAATAAATTTGCATTGTTTAAGCCACCCAGTCTATGGCATTTTGATATGGCAGACCCAGCAAACTAATGCAATCTTAATTAAACAGCACGTCTCAAGGGAAATTAAAAATGAAGTTAAAAACTGAATGAAAATAAAAATGCAAGATTATTGGTTGGAATTAAGTAAATCAGTACTTAAAGGCAAATTTGTAGAATTAAATCCATATATTAAAAAAGAAAAAATCTCATAACAATAATCTAAGTTTCTATTTTAATAAATTAAAAAAAAAAGATAAAAATATACCGAAAGCAAGCAAAAGAAAGAAAATAATAAAGGCAAAAAATCAATGTAATTTAAAACCAAAAACAAAATCAAAAGAGAATGTCCTTTGAAACCAAAAACTGCTTCTTCGAAATAATTAATAAAATGGTTAAACTTCTAGAAACCGACAAAGAACAAAAGAGAAGACACAAATGACCAATACAAGGAAATGAATGAGGAGATATCATTACAGACCCCATCAGAGATTAAAAGTACAAAGGGGGAATGCTGTGAAAAATCTTTATATGTAAATTCAGGAACATGATTTTCCAATTGCCTTTGTTCCTGCATATTATGATCTTTGTTACAGATTTCAGTAGCCTGTTTTGGAACACAAAGTCTAGGACCAAACTCCTTTTCCTCTACAGAATTTTGCGTCTTCCTCTCAATAGAAGCCCAAAAGCAATAAATTCTAAAAACTCAGTGGAGTAGACATGCGAAGTGTACATGAAGGATTATAGAAGGAAAGATGAAATCCAGTTAATCGCCTAAAGTTTTATTCTGTTATCTTAATACTCTCCTCCTATATTCAGGAGCAGCTGGACCTATCCATTTGTAACTGGGCTAATTCAATTGTAGATGTAGAATAATACCTTCTGTCCTTTCTCTCCTAAAGCATGAGCAGACAGATATGTAGAATTTAAAATTTTACATCAGTTTGCCAGGTAACTTCCTCCATGGTATAGATGGTTCAAGGAATGTGGCTGTGGAGACTTCTATAGAGTTTATTCATTCACCATTCACTTTCTATATCTTCTACTCCTTAATCTATCACATCTGAGTAAATTTTTCTCTTCTTATGGTTTCTAGGAAAAGCTTAAGGCTGAGACTTAACACTAGAAACGTGTATTTCTCTTCTCTTCATCACAGAATATTAAAAAAACATAAAGTTGATATTTATGTTATATATAAATACATACTATATATAAATACATATTATATATATATATCTAAATTAAGCTATAGGCTTGAGAGGTCAGAAGATAATCTTTTGCACTCTTGTGAAATTTTTAATTCTCACTTTTCTAATCTTTCATCTATGTTTAATAACCTAATTTTTTAACAGAATAATTATTATTGGTCAAAGATGGATATTTCTATGCTGTGCATTTAAAATAGTTACAGGACAAGACTTTGTTTCTCCTTTTAGTATGTTACCTTTTACTATGATGCTATGATTGTCAAAACTGACACAAAAATGTGGTCCCAGAACTAGGAAGCATTCCATGTGCACTCAAATATGGCTCAGATATTCCCTGGCTCACCTTTGACTATTCTAATCATTTGGCATTCTTAGAATTTATACTTGGCTTTATAACACCATTTTCAAGTGCAGAACAGAAAAATATTCTAACTACAGCAGTAACAAAAGAAAAAGCAAAGAGAATAGTTGATATAATTTTAGATGTCAATAACCATAAAGTCAACTTGAAACTATAAATATCTTTTACAAACTATATTTTCAAAATGTTGTTGCTTTTCTGACTCTTAAGCAAATATTTTTTAAAGGACGTCAGAGGTTACAGCATTATTCATGTTCAGGGAAATCATTCAGTAACTGAAACTTGTGACTTACTCTCATCAGACTGAAAACAAATAAGAACTTAGTAATGAACATTAATTAAGACTCAGAATATTATTTTACAGGCAGGAATAACTTATTTATATATATCCTAATGATTGATATTATCTGGCTTTGTCAATTCTAAGGTTCTTCCTTACTCAGGGTCATTTTTATAAGATTAAATTTCTAAGATAGCAAAATCAATTAAATAAAGATTTATGTTTAATTCTGTTTCAGCTTCTACTCTAGTTGCTAAATATATATATATATATATATTATGACTGTGGCTTTGCCATAAAAGATTTTGTATTTTAGGCGAGCAGAACCTTAAAGGACATTTTTAAATAAAATGGGATCGGTGCTATGATAAAGACATGACACTGGAGCTAAGGAAGCAAATCAATGGGAAAGGTTATTTCTACCTATGCATTTCACTAAAGGCTTTCTTGAAGATCAAATGTGGGGAGACTGAGCCCAGCTGAGAGTCTAAGTAGTTAATGAGGCAAAAAACTGTAAACTATTTCCAGATAGAAGGAGCCATATCAACAAAGGCAAAATATATTAGTTTCCTATTGTTGCTGCAACCAATTAACATCAATGTATTGGCATAAAACAACACATATTTATTTTCTTAAAGTTCTGAAGGTTAGAAATCCAAAATTAGTTTCTCTGGGCTAAAGCCAAGGTGTGAGTAGAGCTGGCTCTTTCTGGAGGCTCTAAGGGAAGAATCTTATTTCTTGCCAAGGAATAGAGGCTATCTCCAAATGCATAATTTCAATTTCTGTATTTATTATCATGTTATCATTCTAACTTTTTCTCTCTCTTTCTGAATCTTCTTAGACTGTTATGATTACATTGGGGCCACACATTAATCCAGGATAATTTTCCCATCTCAAGATCCTTAACTTAATCCATCTGTAAAGTCTTTTTTGTCATATAAGGCAACATTTATAAGTTCCTAGGATTAGAGTGTAGACATATTGGGGTCTATTATTCAATCTACCACATATACTTTGGAAGGTGTATACACACAGGAAATTCTAGGGTACTAGAAAACATGACAGTTTGGAATGTAGTTTGATGAATATGAAAAGGTGGTTAAAGATTAGATGAGTTTTTTTCAAAAATTAGTCAGTAACCACTCCAAGTTCAAAGGTATAGATTTTTGAGTGGCAAGAGGAGCACAGTGCAGATGCGAAACTCACACAAAAGATGTCTTTTAAAAAAAATGTCTTTACTTTTGTAATGAACCAAAACCCAATAAATGCACAGTTTGAATCTTTTGAAGATTCAAACTGTGCTATATAATTATACATCAAATATTGAATTTAAGTGCCTCTTGTGTTTATCTTTTGGGCTTTGTGGTACTCTTTTAATTAAAAAGCTTCAACTGGACTTAAAACATAAATGATAGTCCTGCCAAATTAAGGCTAAATTATATCATGGCTTGCTGAACAAAGGAAAATTCACATAGAGAAGTGTGTTTGGAAGGTTGAGTCATCATAGGGCATATGGGCTTTGAAATATAGGCATACTGAGCTCAACTAAACACAACACAGTTATTTGGCTTATTTAATTCTGTATGCTTACTATGAGTGGCTATTTCATTTAAGAAAGACATCCTCATTTGTCACATTAAATTAATATATTTATTTTGAGTTGTTTTATTTTTGCCCATTCGTTTTGGATAAAGTTGTATAAAAAATATAAGAATAAGAATGTCATATATTGTTTTATGTTTGTACCCTTCAATATTGCTTTAGTAAACTATTTAGTCACTATCTGGCCTTTAAGATTTTTTTTGAAAGCTAAGTTTAAGTTTAAGTTTAAGTTTGAGAAAATTGAAAATTTACAGTTTTAAATGCTTATGTTAAAAAAAGTTCTCAAAACAATAATAAAAGTTTCCATTAAAAAAAAAAAAAAAACTAGGAAAATAAGATCAAAATATACCCAAAGCTAGCAGAAGAAAGAGAATATAGGAGAAAACAGGAATTAAGAGAATGAATTTCAAAATCTGAACCGCGTAATCTTGATTCCCAACTCTATTGCTTATAATCTCTAAGACCTTGGGCAAGATACTGAACTTCCCCATGCAAAACAGAGTAAATAATAGTAATAGGGTTATTATAATAATTAAAAGTTCTTAGAAACACAACGCACTGAGAAATGAAATGAAAACTGCTTAAAATAGTGTTTGGCACATAATAAACTGGATCAAAGTAGGGTGATTATATGTTCTAGTTTGTCCAGGGTAGTCCCATTTTAGAAGTTATTAAGAGTTTTTCATTTAACAATAAAATACTACTAATATTTGCATCAGTATAAGCTGCGTCTGCCATGTTCTCATCTAGGAGTCTAAAAGACACATGAGAACTTCACTCTTACATGTGGAAGAACACCAATGATCCATCTCTGTTTTGTTTTCAGTGGAAGGTGACTAATGTTTTCCCCCTCAATGACAACATGTGGTGTGCTCTCTGATAAAACAAAGTATTGGACAATGCTGCATCTGTGAACTGATTACATACCAGTTATATGTATCATGGACCATAACAAACCTTATGAGGTATAGTAAACTACTAGAATGCAAATTGGAAAGATTAATAAGACACATGAAAATTATAGGCTAGATATAATAAAGTTATATGTGGGAAATAAAGGCTGAGTTTTTCTGTCTTAAAAACATATAAAATATAGTATAAACTCTCTTGCTGTCACAGGATTATATGAACATAAATTGAAAAATTCTTAACAGAATATTAGTAAACCAAATGTAATCATTGTATAAAAGATAGTCCATTATGTTCAAGGCCTACAAGTTTAATATTTTACAAATAAATTAATATATTCTTATTTAAGAATTATCTTAATAAATGTGAGAAAATATTTGTCAAAATTCAACAGATAACTAATAAAATTAGTCATTAGTCAGGAATAGAAGGAAATTCCTTAATGTTGCAAAGTCATTTTCAATAAAATGCACATAGCACATGTCATTTGTAAAATGAAAGCATTGAAAACATTCTGGAACTAGACAAAACTGTTGGATCTCATCATTACACTAGATGCTGAGGACTGTTATATTAATGGCAAGAAACTAGAGGCAAGAAAAAGAAAACTAAAATGAAATGAGGTCATCATGTGATTATATAACTGTCTATATAGAAAAGCCAAAGAATATCATTGATAAATTATGACAAGGAATTAGAAAATTTTAGCAAAATTTTCAAATCTGTGGGATATAAAATCAAAGTTCAAAAATCAATAACATTTATACACATTTGTCTCAATCAAGTGGAAAGTAAAATTGTGCAAACAATGTATAATATGATAAAAAGCTGTGGCTAGCATTTCTACCCTAGGTTATCTATAGATCCAAATCAATTCTGATTAAAGACTCCACAGAATTACTTTCGTCTCTTTTTCTCTGTTCTTTTTGTGTATAAAACTTAAGGGGGATGATTCTAAGTTGATCGAGAGGAACAGCCAAATACTCCTAAAGAAGAATAACATGGGTGTGGGGTGGGGTGGAATTCGCTCTGCCATTTATCAAAAATTATTATAAATATATAATTAATAACACAATATTGTATTGATAAGGATAGAAAAATCTAACAAAGTAAAAGATGTACATATATATGGACAATGGATTTATAACAGTGTTACACTTAAAATCAGTAGAAAATAATAGACTTTTCAACCAATACTGTTGGCAAAATTAGCCATCTCTATGCAGAAAATATAAAATTGGTCCCTTGACTAACACCATATAAATATTTATAAATGAAAAGTAAAAATAGTTTACAGTATGGCAATTTAAAATAATGTCTTTATGAATTTAAATAGAGAAGAATTTATTAAACCCAATATCACTGATTACTTCAACTACATTAAAGATCAACCATTGTAGAATGAAGAAGCCCCAAACTGGGAGGAAAAATATGTAACAGATATGATCAGTGTAAGTATCCAGAATGAGTGAATAACTGCCATAAATCAGGTAAAGAGACACAATCTGATAAAAATGGGAAAAATGAATAAACGAGTGTTAGGTAGTTAGTCAGGCATAAGTGACAGGAGCCAAGGCCCAACTATGTAATGATAGAAACTTCCCTTGAAGACCTTCCTTAACTACCTCCCAGAAACGCCTCCCTTTTAGGGTTATAAAGTACCCTAAATCCTAGAGCACAAAGGCCATAAAAGTTGCCAGCAACAAACGCATGTGCAAAAATTGCTGCCCGTAACTTCAGCTTCATTATACCATTATTATAATATCGTGACTATGCCTAGAAGTTCATGAATTTAATTATAACAGACTGAATTCTGGGTAAGCACACGTGCAGTAAGCTAAGCATTGTATAGAAGCCAACTATCAAGGTGACTTCACAGATTATCTAGGAACTCCTATCAAGGCTCAACTATATAAACAGACCTTCCCATTTCTACAGTGTTACAGCTCTCCCGGCTGGAAACCCACCCCTCCCTTAGGGCGTACTATTTTATCTCTTCACTTCCTAAATTTCACAGGGCTGCAGCTTTCCTTAGTGACCTGGTCTCCCTCTAAAATGTACTTTCAATAAATTTTACTTTTTCTCAATTTTGCCAACCTGTAATTCTTTGCTGCGCTGGCAGGGAAGAACCGAAGAACAACACACAACACCACTGTCCACTGCCCTCCTCTTCCTTCTCCTCCCCCATGCCACTGAGGCATAGGGTGAATTTCACACCACCCCAGAGGTGACACAAGCATTTAACATAATAGAAATCCAAATAACCAATAAACTTGTGAGAAGATTTCCCATCTGATTTGTAATCATGCAAATTTATAACATTTTGTGCCTGCTAGACTGGCAAATATAGAGTCTAGCAATATCAAGTGTTGATGAGAATTGGGAACATTTCAAAACTGCTGTTGGAAATGGACATCGATGGGCCACTCTGGGGAAAAAATTGGCATATAGAACATTGAAGATGCTCATAATCTATGATCCAAGAATTCTACTCCTTTTCATGTGCACCAGGAGACAAATGGATGAATAATCTCAGTAGCAAATATACTGGTAAATATTGGAATTAATCTGTGTGTTCCTCAGTATTAAAATGAAAAATATATTATGATAAAGTCATAAATTAGAAAAGTGGGTATACACGTAAGCACTCTATAGATGGATATTGGGAACATAAAGATTAAAGAAAAAAGCAAATTGCTGCAGAGCACACTGCACAATTCCATTTTCTACAATTCAAAATGAACTAAGTGACATTTTGCTTAGAAAAGTAATTTTAGTTACAGAATGCAAAAAAAGAAAAGGAAATGATAAACATAAAATACAGGTTACTGGGTGGGGGAAGGGACGCAAGTGGTGAGGACACAAAAAGAACAGTAATAAGGGTCTCACTTTAACATTTGCCTTATTACCACGTACATAGGTGTTCATTTGATTTTTTATACTTTACAGTACATAGTTTAAAATATTAATTGGAATTTATTCACTATTTAATTATTTTAAAAATATTTTTTCATCAACACTTATTTTATTTTTTAAAAGAAATGGTAAGCCTTCCAATAGGCTGACATAGAGAAATGCAAGCTTTTGTAATTTCTCATCTGTTAGGTTTCTTGCATGTGTGAATCTCATTTGACTTTTGCATACCCCTGATGGAGCTCAGAGCCTATCCAAGGCATTGTGTTTATTTTAGCAATGTCAAACAATTAAAAAAAAATCTTTACAGATAAAGTTGTTCTTTTATTTAGCAATATATTCAACTGTCAAGTATGTGCTATTTTTAAGTTCCTTCTGTATGTTAAGCATGAGAAAGGCTAATGCCCTCTCACTGTTTACAATTTTAGCAGCAGAGATAAGACTAGTCCAAAGACAGCTCTGTTACAAGGCAGTAAGAGAGGAGTGCTGCCTGAGGAGCAAAAATGCAGGTGCTAGAAGAGTTGAAAGACAGAAGAATGATTGCCTGGATAATCATGCAGCTATTTCACTACAATAGCTGCCCGGGGAACTTTATATGTAAATTCCTGGGGTTGAGATCAAGAACTTGGAGGAAAGTCTCAGGAAGGAAATTGGAATTTTATAATAAGGAAATGAGTGGAAGCGAGGCTTCTTTTAAACAACAGCTGTCAGATTCTCTCTGGTAAAACAAAATATTGCCTGAGACAGATGGGGTGGTGTTCATCAGCTCATCTGTGAGTTTAATTTAGATTGACATTCTGACCCCAACTAACTATGAAGGCTTCAGTAATGTGTTGTAAGCTCAGGCATGCAACATGCTGCATATTGTAACAACAGGGATAATGTAGTGAAGTTGTATGTGCATGTGTGTGTGTGTGTGTGCATGTGCACGTGCACGCGTGTGTAGAGAGTAAAAGTAAGGAAATATGTAGAGGTAAGGAATGGATGTGGGATTCACCTCTCACTGAGTACATATAAAATGCAGCAAAGAGTATTTACTACTCTGAGCTAAACAATAGTCTGTTGGTCTAATTTTTCCCTTGGGGGGTCCAGTACTACTTCATCTTTAAAAGTCATAATTGATTCCCTGCTATAGTGATCAAATTCTAAAGATTTGCCTGTTCTCTAGATTTTTATTTCAGATTTCCTGCTGGGCAACTCCAAAAGATTTACCAATAAACATTTCATACCCAACATGTTCGAAAAGAAATTCCTTATCTGTCCTTTTATTTGACTCTCCCCACCTTTTTAAAATTAGCCCCATATCATGTTGTCAGTTGCTCATCCTTAAAACCTGCAGAAACATCTGCAGAGACTCCTTTTTACTCACCACTTAGGGCCACTTTCTACAGTATGCAGTTTGCCTCTACGAAGGCCTTTTTATTCATCTGTTTCTTGGAATTTTCATTAACATCAAATGGGTTTATGTTCTCATGACTTTTCTTGATTTATGTACAGTTTCCCATTTTTCTTTACCTTCTCTCCTCATATCCAATCACTCTTACATTTTCTTGAAAATATTTTGTGTAAAAAGTAAATCCATTTATATTTTACTCCTATAGAAAGTCTTTCAAACCCTTCAATAACAGTCTAGTGCTCTCAAGGTAAAGATACTGCCCTTCCCCTTACACTCAAGGCATCTAATACCGCTTACTCTAAATTTTCTCCTTTCAGATATTCTATTCTCTAGTCCAGCTGGTCATTTTTTTAATATACAACATAGTCCATATTTTGCCTCTTCTGATTTCGTTCATGTTTCTTCTGTGCGGAATTCCCTAACTCTTTATCTGTCAAAGTCCTATCCAAATTGCAAGCCCACTTTTTATAAAGCTTTTGTAGCTTGCTCAACCATTAGTCTTTTCTCTTTAAATTTTTTTTTTTTTTTGTATGTGTTTTGGTAGCCATTTAGCTATTCTCAGCCTTTCTATATATGGACTTATGTTTCCCTTGTACTAAATTAGAGCAACTTGTGGTCAAAAACTTTGTCATTAATATAAAAAATCATTACAAAACTTACATATATCAGGCACAAAATGAAACACAGAGATGAAAAGATAAATAAGAAATAAGACAGTCTTATACCATGGATATCATCGGTATATCTATCACCTCAGCATAAAGCAGAAAGTCTTAGATGCAATAGGTATATATAAATTATTTTCCTTATTTTGAATGGATAATAGTATCAGTGAGACCATGAGACTCTCTTTTAGTCTAGGATTAATTTCTTTAAAACTCTCTTCTAAAGACATTTCACTATTTCTATTAATTCTTTATTCTATCTCTCAGTCTCACTTTGTGTTTATTTCTCTCTCTACACAAACACATTCCCTTTATAAATTTATTACTAGGTATAGTGTCTAATGTTACATATATAGTGGAATTCTAAGATAAAGTTGTATTATTGGCTCATGTGTTTGTGCTAAATAATGAGAAAAAATTATTATCTAACAAAAGCCACCTGCAAAAGAATGAAACTAGACTGCTATCTATGCCACACACCAAAATTAACTCAAAATAGATTAAGGACCTGAATATAAGACCTGAAACGATAAAATGCATAGAAGAAAACATAGGAACAAAACTCAGGGAGCTTGGACTTAAAGAGGATTTTATGAATTTGACCTCAAAGGCAAAGGAAATAAAAGCTAAAATAAATGATTGAGACTACATCAAACTTAAAAGCTTCTGCTCAGCAAAAGAAATTGTCAACAGGGTAGAGACAACCATTCGAATGGGAAAATATATTTTCAAGCAATGCCTCCGATAAGGGCCTAATATCCAAAAATACAAAGAACTCATATAACTCAATAACAGCAACAAAAAATAACTCCAAACAATCCAATCGAAAAAAGGACAGAGGATCTGAATAGCCCCTTCTCCCTAGAGGACATACATATGGCCAAGAAATATTTGAAAAGATGCTCAACATCGCTAGCTATTAGGGAAATGCAAATCAAAACCACAATGAGATACCATGTCATACTGTTAGAATAGCTATAATCAACAGGACAAGTAATAATAAATGTTGGAGAAGATGCGGAGAAAAAGGAACCCTCATACATTGCTTATGGGACTGCAAATTGGTACAGCCACTATGGAAAACAGTATGGAGGTTTCTCAAAAAACTAAGAATTGATCTATCATATGATCCAGCAATCCCTCTACTGGGTATTTACCCCGAAGACTTGAAAACCCATACCGAAAGATATTTGTACATCAATGTTCATAGCAGCATTATTCACAGTGGCCAGGACATGGAAGCAACCAAAGTGTCCTACGATAAATGATTGGCTAAAGAAGCTGTGGCACATTTATACAATGGAATATTACTCAGCCATAAGAAGAGATGAAATACTGCCATATGCGACAAAATGGATAGAACTTGAGATAATCATCCTAAGCAAAATAAGCCAGACAGAAAAAGTTGAAAATCACATGATATCACTTATACGTGGAATATAAACCTAAAAGCAACAAATGAACAGGACAAACAGAGACTCATGGACATGGACTATAGACTAGTGGTTATCAGAGGGTAGGGAGTGGCGGAGAAGGAGGAGGTAAATGGGGTAAAGGGGGTCAAATATGAGGTGACAGAAAGAAATCTAACTATGGGAGGTGAACACACAGTGTAAATATATATATGCCTTAGTGTTAAATTGTATGAATTAATTTTTAAAAGTAAATAATTAAATAAATAAAATTTCTGTTGTACTAAAAATGAAAAAAAAATATTGTCTAACAACAGATATTGAATTCGAAATATAGGACCTAGTAAAAGTTCTCTAGTCTATCATTTCTAGAGTAAGATGTAATTTAGGTTTTTGACATTTTGTGATATGTGTGTGTGTGGAAATGAAAGTGAAGAAGTAGCTGAGGGAACAAAAGCATGAGAATAAAGTGGAGGGATGTCTATGAACTTCTGTAATTGAAGATGTTGCCTACAAAGAAATTTACAGATGAACTTATCAAAGTCATGTCTCAGTCCTGTTCTGGTCTGGTCAAAGCAGTTTATGATGGTAGCTCAGAAAACACATGAGAGCTTTCCACTAATTCATTCTTAGGAACATCTTTCCACTGCATGTGGGACATGTATCTCTGCTTTTAATTTAAATAACACTAAGTCATTTGATGTGTTTCAGGTCTACTGATACCACCTGTCTTACCTGCTGGGTCTCTTAGACCTCTTGCAGAAAAAATAAAATGTTATTTACTCTACTTTATTATCCCTAAAATGATTGTGTGTGTTAAAAATATTTATGGGCTTTTATTGCTACTAATTATGAAAAAAAGAGATAACAGGTAAAAAAATATATAGCAAATATTGGTCTACAATGAATAGCAAAAATAATTATGACTCTTTTCCAGTATTTTTTTTTAAATTTTAAATCTACGAGCCCTTTTTACAGTTAAAAAAGTGCTTCTTAATTCCAAGTGTTATTAACTTTGACAATATTAATTAAATATTAATTAATTAATTAAAAAAATTTATTTTACTTTTAGGTCTGAAACTCTATTAAACCACTGTTTCAAAATAACACTAAAATTTCTCACCAGATCAATAAAATTGAAGTTAACATTAATTTAATATGGTGTACATTTTAGGAAATTTTTTGAAAAACATAATTACTGATGAATTCAAATGTATAAAATGATACTTTTCCACTTTTTTCGTTTTTATTTTGAACATGCTGGACAATGTTTTGCATTATAGTTTTATCACTGACCTTATTTTGTCTTTAAAATAACTAATAATTTTAACAATCAGGGAATTATTTTGAAGATCCAATCAATTTAATCATCTTCATAAAATACAATAAAATAATTTGAAGTGTGAAGGCTTTTATTAAATATTTAGTATCACAATTACTTTTATGATAATTAAATCTACACAAAAAATCTGTAGGTAAAATTGTTATAATATTGACTACTACAGTACAGGTTCTGTTGAGTTCTGCAGACTTCAAAGACCACATGCTATTTGATGAATTAATTTCTCCACTACTCTTCCTTATGTAAATGACTGTAAAATCTTTATTTATACAGCTTGCCATGAGGTAATTTGTTCTTCACTTGGGTCCAATGCAAATGCAAACTCCAGAACTTCAATAGGGCAGCATAATATGGTCATAAATTGATCATACACACAATTTGTGATATGCTTACATATTTTTTAAGATTAGCAAAATAAATGAAAGAAATTCAACAATAGTCTTACAACTAGCAAGTAAATCTCTAGGGATAATAAGTATAGTAATTCCTTCTTTCATACTGACTCTGTGGCATGTCCTCATTTTCTTAGTCCTATTAGGGTAAAAAATATATGCAAAAAATGCTAAACCATTAAGATTTCTCCAGATTTGAATGTTATTTATAGCTCAAGGTAAATCCAGATAAAATGAGAGCTTCACTGTTTTACACAGGAAAGATCTACTTAGGTCATTTCCCAACAGTTACCAAATCCAAAGCAAACTCAATATATTTTAAATATTTAAAGGAAAGATTGATTTGAGGAAGAAAATAATTATAAGACTTGTAGAAGAGCTAGATTTATTTATTAATTTAAAAATAATTCACTCATTCAATAAAGGTTGTTAAAATATTTATCGTATGACATGCCCTAAGACAATTTTGTTACTATATAATTTTATCTACTTTTATTTAAATTCCTTGGAAATGTTACCACAAAAAGTAAGCAGGTGGGACTTTACATTCTCTAATTCGATTATGCTAATTTTGCGTTGTTTCTCTTTTTTCTCAATAAGCTTTAAAGCCTCTAAATATATATTTAAGGCCTCTAAGTAAATATAAATATTATACACAAAACATATAAACATATATTTTAACCATAGCAAGAAATTTTGTGAAGTTAAAAGGAAAGTAAACTCATTATTATTATTCGTATCAGGTCATTTCTGCAAACAAACTCATTAATGCTACTATTGGAAAAGAATTGACACAATTTATATTTTACTTCTAAACATGTTTAATTCAGGCTTTTGGCAGTCTTTTGTTTCAAAAAATAAACTGATTTAATAATTTGAAAAATAGAAACAGTACTCAGTGTATTTTCAGTTTAACTCCACACTTAGAAAGCAAACGCCCATAAAAGTAAGATTTTAGTAGGACCGGTCAATATCTAATGAACTTGAAAGCAAGATATTTATTCAGTTCTGAAACAAAATCAATTTTTAGATGATAAGAACAAATTTAAACTTAGAGTCCAGAAAATCTAGGTTCTTTAAGTAGCCTACTTTAGTTTAGTTATTTTTTTCCCTAATAAAATAATGTGAAAAAGAAAGTATATGGTTGATATTTATAAATTTTGTTGCTGACAAATGGCTGACCTTAAGTATAGATTAAGTTCTTTAGCAAATCGTTTCTTAAAAGCAAGCCCTTGGTTTAAAATTATATTGAAAGTCTATTATTGGCAAGAGAGGTGAGAGAAAGGATAGATGTGAGTAAAAACCAATCTATTACACTACAGTTTTCCATATCCAGATGAGTTTAATTGTTGATGCTTTCTTCATGACCGCCATTTTATACTTTGCTGCTTTCTATATAGCCTTTTAAGGTTTAGTTCATTATTTTAGAATTTGCTTGCCACTCTTCCTTGGTTATACATCTTTTTGACTTTATTAAGTTACTAAAACTACATTTCAGAATTAATTATGGCCAGTAAATATTATGACATATGAAAATTTATAGGCATACGTAAAGTCAGAGGTGAAAGATATCTTCATAAATTATATGAAACTTTAAAAAATATACTGAGTATTCATTTCAATCCATTGTTATAAAATGGGATCTATTCTTCTCCTCATTGCTCCAAAACAACATTACTTCAAGAAAAAAACTTGATTTAAGGGCATTTGTCAAATTTGCACACTGTTTGCCATAGTCAATAGGATTTTCCTCCTTCATAAACTATTGCCTATGCCTCTAGGTAATATAGAGAGACAAACAAATAATGATAGTATTAAAACAAAGGGAGATTTAGCAATTTCTAAATATATTTGATCAAACAGTGAAATCAAACTTTATAGTTCATGCCAATATCTTCTTTATCTTAAGCTGTGAGTTATCTTATTTGCAATTAAAGATAATCATAATCTCCACTCTTATTTTTTTCATATTGTAAAAATCATAATTCAAATAAAATGAACAAATAAAATAAATGAAATAAGTTTTGCTTTTGTGTAGTCAACCAGAATTCAGGGTATAAATGTTACTGACAAACTTAAGTGTATTATGAGAATTTTTATTTGCCAATAGCAGTAAGCTCCGCCTAAGGAGTCAACTATACCATTAATAATTAAACAGACAAATATAAGCTATTAAAACTGCAAATATTATAGTTGATCATGTTCTTTATTACCCCAAACAAATCCATTTCATTGCAAGCCAAAATGTTAAAATAGGTTAATTGTCTCTTTTTTTTGCAATGATGAATTCTGCATATGTAATGCTCAAATCACCTTATTTTTATACAGATCATTGCTTTCAAGACATCAAAGAATTTTTTAAAATGTAATTTTAGCAATGCTTGCGACACCCACTAAATTTGGTAGTAACTAATTATATTCTAGTTGAAGGATAGAAAAATGCCAGTTGTAGAACTAAAATAGACTATCTTTTAGTGTTCACTCTAACAGAATTGCCTCACATTTAATTTAGTTAACTCTTTAGCACTCTGCATCACTCTGCCAAAATATGAGGCCTGGGATATATTTTGAGGAAAATAAAATAATATAAACACAATGCAACTTTTCTTAACGGTTATTGAAATTAGCCACTGCATGTACCTTTGTAAGTCCAGGATGCAGATGAACCAGCTGCTGCTGTTTCTAGCACCAGGTCTTGAGGTATCCACATTCTCTATGGTAAGAGATTATAAAAAGGGGTGAGTAGTTGGAAGAGTAAGCCACTTTACTTTTCTGTTTAAAAAAGCAAAAATAAAAACAAAAAAAACTTTGAGTTTTTATTTTAAAATACTTCCCTGTTCCTATTAGAATAGCGAGTCTCTTACTCCTCTCATTGAAATTAATTTCTAAAAAAAAAAAAAAAATCTTTTAGTAACAGTTGTATGAAAATCATTAGTAACACAAATTTCTAAAATCAGTTGAACTAAAGAAAATGAGAAACACATCACTTCTCAAATTTGAGGACAAAGGTTGACTGATTCATTAATTTGGTAATTTTAACTTAAAAATATCTTATACTTTAAAAAGTTAGATCAATATCCAAATTTGTTTTGCATTTCTAATGAAGCATTGAATCAAATGTAGCTTTGTTAGTTATCAGCTGTGTAACTATGGTTATGTGTCTTGAGCCTCAGTTTTATGAGCTATAAAATGAGGGCTCATTATACTTTCTTCACAAAAGATAAAAGCACACAAGAAAATGTTAGAGTGGCTAGCACCTAGTCAATGCTAGGTAAACTAGAATATTACTACTAGTAGAACATAACATATGCTAGACTATTTCACAGTTTAAAAATTGGGCTATCTCAAATATTTATCATACAGATTTTTTTAAGTGAATGATATCTTAGTGAAAGGTATTGGGAACTACTGTGCAAATGCAAGTCCTATGACACCTACATTTCACAATTACAGAAGGAGGTATCATTAAGGCAAGATTTATTTTCCATTTAAGAAAAGTCAGAATGTAAATGTCACCACTCAGCTGGGGTGGCTAAGGGGAAGAGAGAGATTGAAAGAAAGAGAGAATGCAAGTGAGCCAAGCAGGTGTGTGGTATCCTGCCAAAATGCTTTGCTCCAGGCTGGTGGCCACTTGGAAGCTTGAGCCCAACACTTTATTTTACAAAGGGTTTTTAAAATGTGCACAACCAATACAGTTCCCAAGCACTTCAATTTGCAGTGCAATCTACTTACAAAAGCCTGTAGAGAAAAGAGTTAGAAGTAGTCTTTTATTAAAACTAAAAATAGCAACTAATAAAATATTAACAAGAACAAATCTATACTAAAGGCAAACAGCAATCTTCAGTAACACAGGCAGCTTTCCATGAAAAGGGAAGTCAAGCAGAAAAGGAAAATTCATGAAAATCAACAATAGGTACTCCTGAGATCTGCTATACCAACATTTTATAAATTGACAGAAATTTTCCTTTTCTGTACTGTTAATTTATGACTCTGGACTTTAACAATATGTATGCAGTTTGACACTAAATTGAAAGTCGAGTATCTTATGAAGAAGTCATTTGCCTTACTTTAAGGACAAATATTGGGATTTGAGTATTTTTATAGTATAAAGTCAAGTGAGTCTCTCTTTTTTGCCTGTTATGAACTAGGCCTTTTATCTACATCATCTCTAATACCCCAACTCCGTAAATCAGTTATTTTAACCATGTTTCACAATTGACTAATCTGAGGCTCTAAAAGATTAAGAAGTTTGTCTCGGAATATGTTAATAATAAAATACATAGGATTAGAACTTAACATTTAAAACAATGAAATATTTCTAAATTTCAATATGCATTTTTGTTTCTACTTGGAAAATATAAGTTATATTATTTGCTTTTGTCTATCATTGGTCAACATACAGATCACAAATGTTTATAACTCTTTGAAGGGAATATTGAATAATTTTCCTATTTCATGGTAAAAAAAAAAAACATGAAATAAGTTTCCTGATATTTTCTGTAGAATGTTTCTTTTACTACATTATAACAATTTTACTATATCTTTTTCGTATAATAATATACTCATTATAGATTACATAGCACCTCAAAAGGAGAAAATAATAATAACCCTAAATTCAACAACCAGTCATGATGTCAATTTTCTATACAAAAAGCTTGCTCCATTATATTTTGTAATCTGAATTTTAAAATTTAATAATATGTCATGTATATATTCTGTGCTAAAATGTATGTTAAATGTAGCAGCTTTAAATTTTATTTTTTAATGATTTTTATGTTTTAATTACAGTTAACATACAATATTAGTTTCAAGTGTACAACATAGTGATTAGATATTTACATAACTTATGAAGTGATCACCCCAAAATCTAGTACTCATCTGATACCATACATAGTTATTACTACATTAGTGATTGTATTCACTATGCTATACTTTACATTCCCACGACTATTTTGTAACTAATAATTTGTACTTCCAAATCTCTTCCTTTTTTTCACTCATTCCCCCTACCCATCTTCCATTTGGCAACCATCAAAACGTTCTCTGTATCTTTGAGTTTGTTTCTGGGTTTTTTTGTTCATTTATTTTGTTTTTTAGATTCCGCATATGAGTGAAATCATATGGTGTTTGTTTTTCTCTGACCTATTTCACTTAGTGTTATACCCTCTAAGTCCATCTATGGTGTTGCAGGTGGCAAAATTTCCTTTTTTTATTTTTTATGGCTGAATAATATTCCGTTGTATACATGTACTACTTCTTTATCCATCTACTGATGGACATTTAGGTTGTTTTCACATCTGACTATTGTAAATAATGTTGCAATGATATATGGATTTACATGTCCCTTCGAATAGTGTTTTCAGTTTCTTTGGTTAAATACCCAGAAGTGGAATCACTGAGCCTTATTTATTTCTTGCTATAGCCTTTGTTTTAAAATATATTTTGTCTGGTATAAATATTACTACCTCAGTTTTTTTTTTCATTTTTATTTTTATGAACTATTTTTTTCCATTCCTTTACTTTCAGTCTGTGTGTGTCTCAATCTGAAGTGAGTCTCCTGTAGACAGCATATGTAAGAGTCTTGTTTTCTTATCCATTCAACCACTCTATGTGTTTTAATTGGAGTATTTTACACTTAAAACAATTATTGATAGATATGTAGTTATTTGTGTTTTATTATTCATATTTTTTGCTTTTTCTTCTTTTTAAAGAAGTCCCTCTAACATTTCTTATAATACTGGTTTGGTTGTGATGAACTTCTCCAACTTTTTCTTATCTGGGAAGCTCTTTATCTCTCCCTTAGTTTAAATGATAGTCCTGCTGGGTAGAATAATCTTGGTCATGGGTCCTTGCTTTTCCTCACTTTGAATATTTTATGC
Organism: Pteropus alecto; assembly: GCF_000325575.1. Classification (NCBI taxonomy): domain Eukaryota; kingdom Metazoa; phylum Chordata; class Mammalia; order Chiroptera; family Pteropodidae; genus Pteropus; species Pteropus alecto. The sequence goes on along the minus strand of NW_006438088.1, from coordinate 6,679,784 downwards.
CAATTTCTTTGGCCTGTAAAGTTTCTGCTAAGAAATCATCTGCTAGTCTTATGAGAGATTCTTTATAAGTAACTAATTGCTTTTTTCTTGCTTCTTTTTAAGATTCTCTTTTTGTCTTTAACCTCTGGCATTTTAATTACAATGTGTCTTGGTGTGAGCATCTTTGGTTTCATCTTGTTTTTGACTCTCTACGTTTCCTGGGCTTGTATGTCTATTCCCTTTGCCAGGTTAGGGAAGTTTTTTTGTCATTATTTCTTTAAATAAGTTTTCAATTCCTTGCTCTTTCTGTTCTCCTTTTGGCACTCTTATGATGTGCATGTTAGTATACTTGATATTGTCTTTTATCTATCTTCACATTTTTGGATTCTTTTTCCTTTTTGCTATTCTGATTAGGTGTTTTCTGCTACCTTATCTTCCAAGTCCGTGATTCAATCCTCTGTTTTATCTAATCTACTGTTGATTCTTTATAATGTATTCTTCAGTTCAGTTATTGTATTCTTTTTCTGACTGTTCTTTTTAAGTTTTCTATCTGCATTTTTATGTTTTATATTTCTTTGTTGAAGTTCTCACTGAGATCATTGAGCATCCTTGTAATCAATGCTTTGAACTCTGCATCTGTTAGATTGCTTTTCGGCATCTTGTTCAGTTCTTTTTCTGGAGTGATATTATGTTCTTCAATTGAGACATATTTCTCTGTCTCCTCATTTTGGCTGCTTCCCTGTTTGTTCATTAAGTAGAGCTGCTAGGTCTCCTGGTCTTGGTAGAGGGGCCTTATGTAGTAGGTTTTCTGTGGCTTCCAGTGACATAGTCTCCCTGGTCACCTAAGCCAGCTGCTCCAACTGTGTCTCTTATGTAGTTGTGTATGCCCTTCTGTTGTGGTTGAGCCTTGTTTGCTGTCAGCATGTCAGTGGGAGAAATTCACCCTCAGACTGACTGGTTGTGAGGACTGGCCATGGCTACAGTAGAGGGGATCTTGTGCAGGAGCTGACCCTACAAAGAAAGATTTGCCTTAGAACAACTCTGGTGCTTGTCAAGTGTGCCCTTTGGGTGTGTCATTTGTGGAAGTGGTTGCGAGATGTTCTGATGTGGCCTGAAGCCAGCTACTGGGTATGTTGGTTCTGGGGCCTCTTGGGAGGGGCTCTGGTATATACCAAAGTCAGCCACTCCCTGTGTTCTTCCCTAAGACACTTGGTATAACTTCCAAAGTGATCTGCAAATGGTAGCCACTTGTGCTGTGATTGGAGGTGCCTGAGAGAAGCTAAGCTGTGAACTGAGGCTGGCTGCCGCTAGAGCCGGGCTTGGGGCTGTTCCACAAGGGGTTTGAGACATGGGGAGGAGAGATGCTGCTTGTTTGGAGTTTGTGAACCTTTAAGAGATTTTAGGAAATTTCATAGCATGAGCCAAGACATTTTGTTTCTATGAAAAATCCACTGAAAGTGGCTTTGGTAGGCCTATAAGTTGGTTGGGCAGGGTCTCAAGGAATCACGAGGAAGAAAGGGGAAAATTAATCTATAATGACAGAAATCTTATCAGTAATTGTTTGGACCAGGTGTGGAGTAGAAGAATGAAATGCAAAGAGTCATGAGGAACATTTCGGAGATGCCAATTTTATATATATTAATGGTGAAGATTACATTGGTTTCAATTATTTGTCAGTATTTATTGAACAGTACATTTAAGATGAGTGTACTTTATTGTTGGAAATATACTTCAATGTTTGTTGAAATAAATAAGTTAAGAAGTCTTTTTATTTTCTTATGCTAAGCAAAAAAAAATGTATATAAAGCAAAGAAATGATTAGTCCCTTGAAAGCCTGAAGGAATCACTGGGGAAAACATGGGCTTATGAAACTCTGTTGAGATAGTTGCTTTTTGTATTATTTGATTTTCTCTAATAGATATATGTTTTCCTTTACAAATACCTTGTAAACTTTTATTTTATAAATAATTATCTATTTCTATCTGACTTCCTTTTTCTTTTGTAAATTAAAATACATAAAAATGTGTCAGAATATTTTAAAATCAGTTTTCTAAATTTTCTTCCCCCTTTGTTTTTGCTTTCTAAAAATGCCAAACCCATTGTCAATGTTCTTTACATGATCACCATTACTGTACTCTCTAATTACTTCTTTATAATTTTCAGTTTGATTCTCCAGACCTATAAGCACACACATGGGCACACACACACACATACACATACACACACACACACACACAGAGGCTTGTGATCTCTACATGGCTATTTGTATCTTAATATTATGAATTTTATTATATAATCAAATAATCTTTATGAATGTACTAATATAACCTCCTCCTCAAATTGATAGTGTGTTAAGGATAATACCAGATATTGTTGAAGAAAGGTAGGTGGCCTGAGTGTCCGCTTGATTTTCTGTAAGTATGTGATACACTTCCTGTATATGGTTTATTCAATTAAGCATTTAGGAAAAGAAGGCAGGTATTAGAAGATACATTACAGTCAGAATGAGAGGAAAAACAGAAAAGAGCCAGTTTAAATAGAATACAGAGAGAAGAGGTCTGAATGACCATATATTGATTCTCTCTTGTGACAGACTTCCTTATGCTCCATGAGTCACATCTCTTAAAGATGGCTTTTAGATGAAGACAGAAGAAAGTCAGAAATAATGAAATCTTGTGGTTGAACCAGAGTTAAATATTCGCATTTCAACATAAAGCTGCTACAGGACATTTTCTTCATGAAAATCTTCATAGGCATGAATTTTAACTCAATCATTGTTCCTCTTTTTTCTCTGCTGTATTTCACTGTTTCAAAATGTGGAAGTAAGATATTTTTCTCCTCATCAAATATATATTGAGCAACTAAAAATATGTAAGATACTCCATATTTGAGATCTAGTTTAACTTCTAATTACAACTTCCAATTACAAGTCTAGTGACTTAAGAAGGCACATCGAAAGGTATATAGAATTTCTCAAGAGTTTGTTCTACCTCTAATTCTTTTTCTGCTTTGAACTTCAAAGAGGTTATAAAATATTTCAGTAATTATAATATCTACAATTAAATAAACACCTTGAGATTCTGACCTTTTCTTCTTGGGGAAATTGATTTGAAAAGTGATGAATACATACATTATAACATCAAGAAACTTTTTCTAAATGAACTAAAAATACACTAATGCTAGACTTATTTATGTCATATTAAACTTATTTCTAATGTTAATAATGATTATATATTTGGAAGTTTTTCCCAGGGAATCTCCTAACCTAGTTGTGGTTTAAAAATATTACACATGTCCATATTATTGAGATGGGTTAATAACTCCTCTTAGCAGTAGATTAATAAGCAAGATGACTCTACGATAATATCCAAGCTTTCTCATTCTTGTCTCAATTACAATGTCAACTTTGCATATGTGAAAGATGAAATTTTGCTATTTTTTAATGTTAAATAAACAAATACCAAGTATGCCATATATCTAAAAGATACTGCGTTGGCTTCAAAGCAGAGTTAATCCACTAGGATTCATAGGGTTTACAGAGGTCATTTATTCACACATTGGCCTTAGTTTATTTGTTATGCATTTTGTAAATCAAAATCCTCTGTTTTAAGGGCTGTGTCAGTTTGTGGATTTTCACAAATGCAATTTAAAGTATTTTTCAATGTACATTTATTATTCTAATATAACAGTAGAAATCTGTTCAGTCAACATATAAAATAACATTTCAAATGAATTGTTTGATATTTAAGAGAATAAATAATATTTTTGTTTCATTAATTTGGGCTAATTTAATCCACATTGTTACCAAGGCAGTTTTGGGTAACAATTGTTATGTTGCAAATGAAACCAATAATTAAGCAGTGTTATTATATATTCAATGAATATAAATAATCAGCAAAAAATTTCAAGGAAGAACATCATTGTTCTTTTCATATGTAGCCTTTGTTACATTAATCTCCTTATTTATCATTTCTGTTTCTCTTCTTTTGTTCTGTGGATTCAAGTTACTATTTGGAGTCATTTTCTTAGCTTGATACTTGCTCCCAACCATTATCTTTGTGCTATTATTAGCAAATATATTACATTTCTACATGATACAGGCTCAAAAAAACATGATTTACATACTGTTTTATGCAATTGCTTTTTTAAATCAAGGAAGAGGAGAAAGGACAAAAATATGAACTTATACTGTCTTTTATAATTAAATAATTACCTTTACTGATGTTATTTGTTTTTCCATGTGGATTTGAAATGCTATTTGAGATCATTTATTTTCAGCCTGAAGAATTTCCTTTAGTATTTCTTTTAAGGTAGGTTAGCTAGTAGCAAATCTTGATTTTGTTATTGTAGTTTTTGAGCACTTTTAATAGATTTACCCCCTGCTTTCTAGTCTTATTTTTTCTGATGAGGATTACATTAATTTTATTGGAGTTCCTGGTAAGTGACGAATCATTTTTCTCTTACTGTCATCAAAATCCTTTCCCTGTTTTTGGCTTTTATTATTTTTATTATGATTTGTTTGTGGACTTCTTTTCATTTATTTGTCTTGGAGTTCATTGACCTTCCTGAATCTGTGGATTATTGTTTTATAAAAAATTTTAATAGTTTTCAGCCATTATTTCTTTAAATATTATTTTTCTCTTTCTTTCTCTATGTCTCCTCTACTTTGGTACTCCCACGATGTATATGTTGGTATGTTTAGTGATATTTACATTTTTCTAAAGCTTTTTTCTTTTTTTTTCCCTATCTCTTCAGCTTGCATGGTCTCTACTGATCTGTTTTAAAGTTCAATAATACTTTCTTCTACTATTGAGCCCCTCTAGTGCATTATTTTAATTTTTAGTTACTGTACTATTCAATTATAGAATTTCTATCTGATTTTTTAATAAATAATTTTATCTATTGTCATCAGACTTTTCCTCTTTAATTATATTTTCCTTTATTTCCATGTATATGTTTTTAATATCTGCTTTGAAGTCTTTTTTTTCTATTACAAACTACATCTGGTCGCTATCACAGACACTTTCTATTGTACTTTGATTATTTCTTTCCTAGTGTATGAGTCATATTTCTTTTTTCTTTCTATGTCTCAGAAAGTTTGTTGGAAACTGGATATTTTTGAAAATATATTGTAGCAACTCTGAGTACTGCTCCCACCCGAGATTCTAGGCTTGTTATTTTTGTTTGCTTGTTTATTGTTTTAGGAACTGGCTAAACTGTTTTAATGAAATCTATTTTACCCCTTCAATATTAACCCTTTGATGTTGCACCTGACGGGCATCAGAGTTACCTTGAGATAACAACCGTTCTTGCAGGTACAAAAATAAGTATCTTTTTTTATAGGTACAAATTGCTAATTTTTAAAAATGTATATATATACTTTTTTTACCTTCTTATAATTGATGCTTATGTTTCCTACAAGTCTAGAATATGCTAGTACAAGTCTAGAATATGTTAGTAAAAATATTAACATTTGAAGTGGCAGGAATGGAGAGGGTGTTGACATGGAAGAATTATACATATTATTATCATAGGCTAAAGCACAGATATGTACTTGAATATAGATGAAAAATGATCCTTACACTGAAGTAGAAAACAGTTTATTATAAAAAATTCAAATATCGTCCAACTAGAAAGCATCTTAGAGATCATGGAGTTGATTTTTAAACTCATCTTATTTTTATTTTCTTTATATTTGTTCATGTCCTTTAGTTTCTTATCAGAATTTCTTCTTGCATCAATTTCTTTAGGGTAGTAAGGAAAAATAATTGTTAATCTAGAAGTAAATACCCAGCTAAGCTAATATTCTTGAAAGACACTTAGACAAACAGAAACTGAGACAAATTATCACCACCGCATCCTTTCTAAATGAATTTCTAAGTATATAGTTTAGGAAGCAATAAAATAATCTCATTAAGGATTTCTTTGACTAATGTTGAAATCTATTAATTGCTGTTAAAATTCACTAATTCAGATCTTCCATTCTTGAGACCCATCAATTTCTGGCCGATTGTTTTATCATTTTCAACAATGTTCTGGGTTGTGGATTGCTACAGACCTATCCAATTAAATTCAGTTTCCTTTGAAGGAATGGTTATAGAGGTCAGCATTTGAGATTTTTTTCTGATCTCAGAAAGACTCCTCATAGCTGTCTCTTTCCTACACTCTTCCTGATAAATAAGTCAGCCAAGAGTTGAACCTATATCTTTAATGAATCTTTGAATCTCCTTCCAATTTCTATTCAACATGTCCTTCACTATTTTTGAGAGTACCTTTAGGCTTCTATTTCTCCATATCCTTTTGCAAATATAGTTAGTTACTTTTGGAAGAGACCGAGATTCTATGTTTTATAATTTTCTTCTCTTTTTTCTCTCTTCCCACAACAAAATAAATTACCATACCTCTAAAGCTGGGCATAGGGACAAAGTACATTCCTCTCTGAGTGACATGTCTGCCTGCTCTAGGAACTGAGTGCTAGATAAAAAAAGGGCAGTAACATCAAGTCATCTCAGCTTGCCTCTCCAACATGAAATCACTGCCTAAAGGGCTTGCAAAGTAACATGATTAGGGACCCAGAATTCTCAGAAGCATCAAGGTCAAAATAGAACTTCTTCACACCAGTGGGGGCTAAGCAAAAAAGGGAGCACCTACCTCTTGCCTAAAACTAAGACTCAGCTTCTCATAGGGTAGGATGAGATATGCTGACATCTTGACCATTTAGTGAAGGTATTTCTCCAACTGACAGATGGGAATAGAGGGGATCCTGAGTTCTTGGTTACTTAATCTCTAGTGGAATTTCTATATGCCTGAGGTAGGAAAAAGGAATATTGATTAAAATACTACAGCTTCTCACTGTTCTTACTGAATTTTAGTAGTTGTTTTTTTTTTTTGACCTTCCTTTGTTGGTTACATGTTGTTAGCACCATTTCCAGAGACTAGAAGTGAGTCCACAGAGTTCCTCATGCTATTATGCCAGTGACCTCTGTAATAGATAATTTTTCTTTTCTTTATTTTACTTTTTTGAATAATTGTCTCATACATCTCTTTAACTTGGTCTTTTTAAAAATATGGAATGAGTTATTTGTTATCACTTATTCAGATACAGCATTAATTTCATCTTCTTTATATTTGGAGTAACATATTATATTATATTAATCAAGAAAATTAAATAGCTTTATAAGCACCAATAAATTAGTGTTAACATCATGAATAAGAAATAAATGGTTAAAATGCAGTAATCTTTTAGTTTTAGAGGTTCATAGAGGCAAATATCTTTCTAATAAATGTTTAATGGTCTTCATTAAGCTCTCTTAGAACATTAAAATCATCTAAAATTGCTACAATAATTAGTCTTCTAAACAGCAGAGTGAGCACAAGTAAAATTGATCACTTGCCCAGATTAAACAATGCAGCCCCCAACATTTTGATGACTCTCACTAAAAACAGAAGCTACAATCATATACCCTTTTTATGTAGAGAACAATAATGTCAAAAGAATATAAATTCTTGGATACTCTTTTTTTTTTCAGATAATATCATATCAAGAATTAGATAGGTATACTGCAGCCTAAGACATAGAGAATCAATACAATAGTAGAAAAATGTATTTTACTATAGTTAAAATAGCATGAAAAGCACAGAAATAAAATAACAATCTGGGCTGGCATTGTAAGTATTGTAGTCGCTTTGATGATCATGGGCTTTTGAAAGATGAACATATTTTGACCATTTCAATCATAAAAGATATGGTCAATTGACTTGTAGAAGGGCAAGAAATGGAGTTTCAGATTCCTCTTTTCTATTTTTTACCAAATTATAGAAGGACAAAGCCATTTACAACTTATTTCAGAGTTCTGAAATAAATTATTTTATGGGCATTTGAGTTGCAAATTGTCTATTATTATGGAACTTAACTGAGGCTACCACTGCAAAAAAGGTTTTGAATTGTGTGTAAAAAAAGATAAAGTTTCAATAAAAAATCTTTCCTCGATATTGGCTATTTATTTCCTGAAGCAAAATTAATTTAAAATTCTCTCTTTGCTTAAACTGAACTGATGCTGATTAGACCAAGTTGTAATAATGGTAAGTTCATATTAGTTTCAAGGCTGAGGTAACTCAGAAGAAAACATCAAAGTTCAATAGATGCTGATAATATTTCTTCACTAATGGCTTAGATGTACACCAATGAGTTTCAAGGAAATGGTGCAGAGAAGTTTTCTGAATCTAAAATATATCTAACAGAATATTCTTTAATACCCAACCTTATTTTCTATTGGGGTGCTTCTGAGTCTTTGTACTCTTTTGTATATTAAAAGTTTACTCATCTGAAAAATCTCAGCATTCTTTTTAACAGATGTTTGAGTGTCCTTTGGAAACATTTATTTATAGTATCTTAAGACTTTTACGAATTAGAATAACTATTTTGAGAAATTCTCTCTAGTTGCTAAAAGGACTAGATTTTTACCCCCTATCATGCACAAATTAACCATCTTTTTGAAAACCAGGTAATGATTTTTTAAATGTGCAATTTAAAATTTCAAACCATATTACCATTTTCCTCCCAGAAACTTCACTGTCAGTGACTTAGTAAAACCATCATTAATCACAAGATAAGCTACAGTCATGGGGTGATTATAATTTGGTCCCACAGAATCAAAGACAAATGATATGGAATACTATTAGCAATGATAGCTTTAATGTAGACATTCATCATGGACTCAGGTTCATTTGATGTGACTTTGGGATAAAAACAAGGGAAATTGCCTAGCTGTTGAAAATTCTATTGCTATTAAATCATAATTTTGACAAAATCACACAAAATAAGAGTGGTAGATTTTGTTTCTCATTTTTCACTCTTAAAAGACAAAATTGCAGGGGGCTTTGAATAACCCAGATGCAGTGCAATTAGAATAGTGAATACTGATTAGTTGTTATCTATCTAATTGCTAATAATAGAAACGGAGGTTTTGGGAAGCAGTCTATTTATAGGAGTAGCAATGCTGCTCCAGTTCATCAGAACAGGTAGGCTGCTAACAGAGGCTAAGGGGGCACACACACACACACACACACACACACACACATACACACACGCACACACACATTATATATACAAATTTTTTATCAGTATAATATTTTATTGGTCGTAAACTTCTTGAATATACTGTTAATAATCTCTTAAAGCAATAGAACATAGTTTTCAGGAAGAGATCCTTATTACCTAATTTAATTCAAGTACTATCAATGGCCTCATTTAAGAAGCTATTTACATTTGCAAGGACCTACACAATTATTTTTAAACATTTTTTCTGTAGCAAATCTGTAATGTGAACTGAATTCAGTATGAGAAGTTTGATTGTAAATCAGAACTGGAAATAAAAGTTAACTATGGACTATAGCTTTCTCTTAAAGAATGTATGAGTAGAACTTTAATTCTTCATGTGAAAAAAGTAAATCAAAGCTACTATTTTAGGAATAAATGTAGGCAATATTATTGTGTACTTTATTTCAGTATGTTATTTCATTTATTTTTATTTCTGCCATCTAGACCTGCCTGTGTAGCTTGTTCAACTATATCTGTCTCTACCCCTATGAATTTAGTTATTTTTTTCTCTGTGTTCTTTAGTCGAGTTATCTAATCACACTCTGTAATCCCAGGGATTAAATGTAATTCTGTGTCCCAGGTGGAGTAGATTGGCTATTAAACCACAAAATCTCTGTAGTGTCAGATTTGAGATCTGGCCCACCAAATCTTCTAGTCTTCGAGAGTTGAATTCAGTGAGAGGAATGGCTTTAACATTTATTTCCTTGAATATTTAAAAATATGTACACTTTTGTGGTTGAGAAATATGTTTCGATATTTCAGTTGTATTGATGCCATATAGAAATACACATATATTTATCTTTAATTTCCTATAGGTCTACTTATATTGCATTTAGTTTAATATTATCTATATTGTGTCTGCTGATTTCTGTGGTTGGAGGGAATGTTCCTTGAAGAAAAATGCTGCATTTGCTTGAACATCTGTCTTGCAATTGGCCCCCATGATCGAGTTCTAAGCATCACGAAAAGGTGGTTTAAACATCTAAACTACCAAAAATATATGAGCCTTTTATAAATTATTGAAAAATTCCTATGGCAAAAAAAATTGAAATTAGAGTTGCCTAATTTAGAATTCCTTTAAAGAATCTGGCTGCTGTAGTAATATAAAAGATTAGCTCCTACAAGCCAGAAGGTTATGGTATAAGTAGGACAACTTAGAATCTAGCTGCAGGCTGGTTACAGAGATGCTAAATTTTGTGAAATTGGACAACACGTTTAATTTATGCAACATATATTTATGACCACTGTATTATTTTTCTAGGGCTGCCATATTCTGGGTTGCATAAACAACAGAAATCTTTTTCTCATACTCCTGGAGATTAGATGTCCAAGATCAAGGTGTCAGCAGGGTTTGTTTATTTGTTTGTTTTCCTTTTTTCTTTTCTTTTCTTTTTTTTAATGCCTATAGCACCTGGATTTTCTAGATGATCTCCCATCCAAGTACTAACCAGGCCCAACCCTGCTTAGCTCCTGAGATCAGATGAGATTGGACATGTTCAGGCTGGCATGGCCATAGACTTGCTTCTTCTGAAGACTCCTGTGGCTTGCAGAAGGCCATCTTCCTGCTATGTTTTCATATGGCCTTTCCTGTGTGTGTGTGTGTGTATTCTGATGTCTTCTCCTGTGCAAGAGCACCATGCACCATGGGTATTTCTCTGAATCCAAATTTCCTCTTCTTAAATGACATCAGTCAAATTGGACCAGGACCTACACTTATGACCTCATTTTTAACTTATCACCATTTTAAAGGCCCTATCTCCAAGTATGCTCATAATCTGAGATACTAAGATTTAAGGGCTTCAACATATAAATTTGAAGGGTAGGACACAAATCAGCCTATAAGGCACCTGATGTAGCACTAAAGACACAGCATTAAAGTAGACAGAATCTCTGTCATGCTGGAACTTAGATAATTCCACTTAATATCTACAAATTCTCAATTTCCTCATCTATACAACAAACCTATAAATTGTTGCTGGCATTATGTTAGATAACAGAGGAGAATAATTAAGATAGTTCTTAGCCCATAGCAAGTCTCAACAAATCAGCAAGAGACTGTGATCATAAAACCTATTAATAAGCATAAGCAAGTTAGATTTAAAAAAATTCACCCTCTCCTGAAATTCTAAATGAGTTAGTTTCCTTCAGACAATGACAAAGTTGGTGTCCAAGTGTTTTGCTCATAGGACATGTTCATTGTTTCACAAAGTCATATTAAATTATTTGCCTTCACTATTAATACAATAACAGGAGTCACTGAGTGTCCGTAAATGATATAAGAACATTTCAATTGGTTAGATACTCAAGATCCTCTTTCTTTCTTCTTGGAGAAAGTTTAAATATCTAGTTATTTAGGTCTAGTTCATTATGTTTGGGTCCAAGGTAGAATGGTACTACCCTTTCTTGTTAACTATTACAAATTCCTGGGAAATGTATTTTCAATTTGGGATATCTCAGTTCAAACAATTCCTTCAACATTGACATATCTGCTGACAAATAGCATCCTTTTTAAGAGCTTTCCCCCTGACCCTTGTGCATATCCATTTATTCAACAAAAATATATTTTGTGCCTACTATGTACAGGCAATTTTCTCAGTGTTGCAGATACACAAGTCAACGAAATAGACAAAAATCTCTAATTTCACATAGCTTGCATTTAAGCATTGATTGATATAAGTTTTTCTGTAGAGGACACACTGTTTATACCCACTGCTCCACTACCAAGCAATATTAACCATCATTGTAATGCAATCTCAATTGCAAAGTAAAGTAAAACAGCATATATACACTTTTTGTATAAATTTTTATCCTTGAAACATAATATAAACATTATTGCAAATATAGTTTTGTCCAGAATTATTTTAGGCATGTGAACATGATAAATTTCCTTAAATGTACTCTTAGGTATTTTTCAAGTTGCTTTATGCTAAATCTTAGAAAGGTATCTTTTAAATATCACTTATTTTCTATTTCTATTTAGGGACAACCATTATCTTATTTTAGTGAACTGTCATTTCTTCTATGCATTACTGCAAGTTTTCGGTCTTGAGCACTTACAATAGATTCCATAGACTGTAGAAAAGATGTCTTTGTATTTCCAAATTGTTAGCTGACTTTCACTTCTCACTACCTTCCACATTATACTATAGTTTTCAACAGGACAAATAATAGGAACTTTCAGTTCCTCAAACATGTCAATCTGCAACCACGATACTAGACTTTATTTCAAACAGAAAATTACACTGGAATCCATTGGTGAATTTTTTTCTCTATTTTTGGTGGTGGTTAGAAGGGGTTTCTAGTTATCTGTCTTTATCTAAACTCACTAAGCAGTGAGCTGATAAAGGTGGGAATCATGTTTTACTCTTTGCATGCTCAGCTTCTAGCATAGTTCCTCCTTCGCCTTATTTAAATAGCTTTTTTGAGTCATATTTTTCATATTATATAATTCATTCTTTTTAAATATACAATTTAGTGATTTTTTGTAAATGCATTATTTATTGTGAAAACATAATACATCCACTTTAGAACATCTTATCATTCCAAAATGAACATATACTATTTACATACATGTACCATTTATTATTCTTCTTCCCAGACTCCCTCTGGGTGACTACTAACTATCTACTTGCTGTCTTTATAGCTTTGTGTCTTCTGGATAAAACAAATCAAAGTATTTGGTCTCTAATGTTTTGGATTCTTTCACAGAACAAAACTGCATTCTTTCACTAAAATGTTTTGAGGTTCATTCATGGCATAATGCATATATTCATAGTTTGTTCCTTTTTATATCTGGATAATATTCCACTGTATATATTAGTACCATTATTATATATATATAATGAAAAATATATATAATCAATTCTGTTGTTCTCTACTTTGCTGAGTATGTCTTAATTTCTCCTTTATTTATGAAGAATAGTTTTATAAGACATAGAATTCTTGGTTAATAGTGTTTTTCTTTCAAAACTTAAATATATTTTCCCACTACCTCTTGGCCTATGTGGTTTCAGATAAATCAGCTACTGATCTTATAGAGGATTCTCATATATGATAAGTCATTTTTCTCTTGATGCCTTGAAGCTTTTCTCTTCATATCTGAGTTTCATTAGATTGACTAAGAAATGTCTAAGTGGAGATTTTTTTGAGGTTATTCTACTTTTAGTTTGTTGAGCTGCTCAAATGTTTAGATTAAATATTTACAGTAAATGGGAACATTTCGTTCATTATTTCTTTATTTTTTTTCTGCTGATTTACCTCTATTTTTCTGAGTTTTTTTCTTTATTCATATGTTGGCATGCTTGATGTTATCCCTCATGTTTACAAATCTCTGTTTATTTTTCTTAATTTTTTTGTTCTTTCTGGTCATCAGTCTGGATTATCTCCCTCAACCTATGTTCAAGTTCATTAGTTATGTTTTTTTCTACCAGCTAAAATCTGTTATTGAATCTTTCTAGTAACATTTTTTAGTTATTGACTGTTCAGCTCCAAAATTTCTATTTTATCCTTTGTTTTTATTACAATAAAAATATTATTATTTCTATCTCTTTTTTAAAATTCTCCATTTAGTGAAACATAGTTGACATACTTTTCTTTAATTCTGTAAACATAGTTTCATTTAGATGAGCATCTTGTGAAGACAAGACCCGGGTATATATTGTTTATATTGAAATCTACTTTAAATGTACATAGGTACATTAAAATTAAAGGGAAGGGGAAAGATAACACCAATTGAAAGAAAGCTAGAGTAACTATATTAATTTCATAGAAAGCATACTTAATTAAAAACAAGGAAAATGCTCATGGATAAAAAGGAAGATTACCTGATAAGAAAGAAGTCTATTCTTTAGAAAAAACATAACAATCCTTAATGTATATGTACCTAACAACAGAACATCAAAATAGAAGAGACAAAAACTGACAGAACTGCAAGGGAAAATAAACAAACCTACTAACTGGAGACTCCAACACCGCTCTGTCAGTAGTTGATAGATCGAGCATGCAGAAAATCAATAACAATATAGATGAACCAAACTGAACAAATCAGTCAACTTTAACTAGTTGATATGTAATAAATACTACGTTCGACAACAGAACATACATTCTTCTCAAGCTCACTTGAAATATTCATAAATGTAGACCATATTCTGAGACATAAAACACACCTTAATAAATTTAAAAAAAAAAAATGAAATCCTACAAAGTGTATTCACAGACCACAGGAATTAAAGTAGTAATCAAAAACATAAAGATACTGGAAAATTCTTAAATATTTGGAAATTTAAAAATATACTTCTAATTAGCACATGAGTCAAAAAGAAGGCTCAAGATTAATAAAAAATAATTTGATTAAACAAAATGAAAACACATGTTATCAAAAATTGTTAAATGCAGCAAAAGCAATACTTTGAGGTTAATTTATAGCATTAAGTGCATATATTAGAAAATAATCTAAACTCAATAACTTAAGCCTTCACCTTACTAATGTAGAGAAAGAAAAGCAGATTAAGCTTACAAAAAGCAGGAAAAAAAATAATAAAAATTCAATCTAAAATCAACAAATTGGAAACAAAAATTAAAGAAAACAAACAAAGAAAAAAGCTGGTTCTTTGGAAAGATCAATAATATTGAGAAACATCTAGACAGGTTAACTAAGATAAAATGTGAAAAGACACAAATTATCAATGTCAGGAATGAAAGAAGGGTGAGACTGATCTTATACTCTTAGGAATTGTTCTATCGATTTATTACACAACCAAGTGAGATTTAGTTCTACTATTCAAGGATGATTTAACATTAAAAACAATAAATGCAATAAAACATATCAACATTATAAAAGAAGTTATACCATATAGTCAGCTCAATAGACTCACAAAATTATTTGACAAAATCCAACAACAATTCAGGATAAAAATTATCAGCAAACGAGTAAGAGAATGGAATTTCTTTGGCTTTGTAATAAACATCTACAAAACCCCTACAGCTGTTATTACACTTAATGGTGAGAGACAAGACACTTCCTTCTAGATCAAGAGCAAAGTAATTCATCTCTCCATTTCAATTCAACATCATACCAGAAGTCCTGGCTAGTACAGTAAGAAAAAAAAAATGAAATGTACAGAGATTATTGAAAAGAAAGAAAGAAAATTGTCTTTCTACACAGATAAAATGATCGTCTCTGTGGACAACACCAAAGAATCTATATAAAATCTCCTGGAACTAGTAAGTATTGCATATTTGCAGTTAACAAGATCAATAGTCAAAGATCAATAGCCTTCCTATATACCAGAAATAAACTATTGAAATTTTTATTTAAAAAGTACGATTTATAATAGCACTAAAATGGAATATTTAAGTATAAATTAAGCAAAATATTTCTAGGATCTGTATGTATTAAACTACACAATTGATAAAAGAAATCGAAGATCTAAATAAGTAGAGAGATATTCTGTTCATAATATGGTTAAGATGCCAATTTTTTTTTCAACTTGATATATACAAATTCAATAAAATCCTCATTAAAATCTCAGCAAGCTACTTTGTCGATGTTGACAAATTAATTTAAAAAGTTATGTAAACAGTCAAAGAACTTCACATAGCCAACACAACACTGAAGAACAAAGTTTGAGGACTCATGCTGTATTTCAAGATTTATTATAAAGCTCTGACAATCAAGAAAGCATCATATTGGTGAAAGAATAGACTCATAGATCAATGGGACAGAATGGAAAAACCCAAATAAAAACCCACAGAAATATAGTTAACCGATTTTTGACAAAGACTAAACAGCAATTCAAAGGAAAAAGAAAAATTTTTTCACCGAATGGTGCAGGAACAATTATTTATTTCTATGTGTAAAATATGAATTTAGGCAAAAATATCTACGTGACTTGGTTTAGTAATGAGTTTTTGGTACAATACCAATATCAGGATCCATGAAACAAGTTGTCTTTTATTAAAATTGAAAATCTATTGTTATGAGAATAGAAAAAAAACCACTGATCAGGAAAAATATTTAAAAATCCATATCTAATGAATATAAAACAAATCATAATTCAGCAATAAGAAAATAAATAACCTGTGTTGGTTTCTTATTTTTGTTGTAAAAAATTATCATGAATTCAGAGGCTTAAAACACAAAAATTTATTATTTTACAATTCTGGAAGATTTAAGTCCCAAATGATCAGCAAATATATACTTCTTTTGAGGCCCTATGGAAAAAATTTTTTCCTTGCCTCCTACACCTTCTAGAGCTTGACCCTGGTCCCATGTCACTCCAACTTTTGCTTACATCATTATATCTCCTTATCTGATTCTGATTCTTTACCTCTCTCTCTTTTAAGATCCCTTGTGATTACACTGGGCCTAATTAGATAATCCAGTTTAATCTTCCCATTTCAAGATTCTTAATTTAATCACATCTAGAAAGTCCCTTTTGCCATTTAACATAACAGAGTTGCAAGAATTTGGATGTCAATATTTGGAAATAGGGAGGCTTTATTTTATCATGCAACCTAGTTAAAAATGAGAAAAACATCTGAATAGATACTTTACTAAAAAAAGATAGCATGTAAACATATGGAAAGATCATCAACATCATTTGTTATTAGGGAAGGGCAAATAAAGGCAATATTAAGATACCACTACACACATGTGAGAATGACTGAAATACAAACAAAACAAAACAAAACTGACAATACTATCTGCTAGTGAGGATGTGTAGCAACAGGAACTCTCATTCATTGGTGGTGGAGTGCAAAATGACACAGTTATTTTGAAGACAGTTTGGCAGTTTCTTACAGGGCTAAACACAGTGTTACCATAGCAATTACACTCCTAGATATTTACCCAAATGATTAGAAAATGTATATGCACTCAAAAAGCTATTCCTGGGTGTTTATAGAAACTATTCATAATTGCCAAACCTGGAAACACCCAAGACATCCTTCAATAACTGAATTAAAACAAAATGCAGCATGACATATGATGAAATACTATCCACTAATAAAAATAAATGAGTTGTCAAGACATGAAAAAGCCTGGATGAATCTTAAATGTATAATTCTACATGAAAGTTGCCAGTCTGAAGAGCCTGCATAGTATATGACTCCATTCATATGACATTCTGGAAAAGACAAAACTATAGAGAAGATAAAAATTTAGCAGTTTCTTTTAAATTTTTGGCCAGGCTCTTGTGTGCCCCAACTACACTTAGTCTTAGGTGATGTTACCAGCAAAATGCTATTGTTTTCAGTAATAGGATTTTTTGTTTTGCTTCATTTTGTTTTCCCAGAGCTGAGCCTCAAGTTAAATCAAATACTTACAAAGACCTGAGAATGGAGATATTCCAGAAAGCTTTTCATTTTGTCATACTATAGATTGTATTCTGGGACAGGGTTTTCAACAGAGCTCCAATAGAGATGAGTCTTTGTTGGCTGTAAGTCAGCTGGCTATCATGCCTATCATGCCACTGAGCTGGAGAATGAAGGAAGATAGGAATAGCCCTAAGTTAAAAAGCCACAGTCCACTGTTCTTACTGAAATTCAGTATATCTTGAGTAAATGCTTTCAATTTATTATGTGAATTTGGTTCATTTCTAGAGTTCTGAAATAGTTAGATTTTATTGGATTTTTTTTTTTTTTTTTTTACAGGGGCGGGGGAAGGCGATACTTTTATTGCTTTTTTGGAGAGTAGATTTACTGACATTCTCATCCCCTCTTTCCAGAAGGTAATCTCTCACAAGCATAGATCTTGATGCTCATTGCGTGAATATTCCAGCTAAATAAAATAATGAATGCACCTGTGGTGTAATGGTGCAGCAAATTGAAGTCATATTGGGAAGGGGGGGCAGTTAAGTGCCAGTATTAAAAGTTTAGATTTTTGTTCCACAAATAAGAAAAAATGCCTCAATATTTTCAATAGATAAATAACCTGGAAAAATAAGATTTGTGATAAAGTAGGCTTGCTAACTGTAGATGAATTATTAAAGAATAGTTTGATTGAGAGAGGTGGGTGCTTTTTAAAATTAATCTAGGATTAAAATGAAAATTCATGAATTAGTGAAGTCAAAAGAAATGTAAAGAATTGTGGGAAATATTTTTTAAAGAACTATTTGATGAGATTTTGAGATTGGCAAAAAATAGAAGAGAGACAAAAGGCTAACATCAAAGATGTTTTTAAGTTTTTAATTTTGAGTTTGAAGAAATTAATCCATTAATGGATATCAGAGATTATTGTTAAAAGAAAGGGAATTAATTGACTGGTTTAGTTTAAATATTGGTGGGTTATGCAAGATGACATTTTCAGACAAAATATCGGAGATATGCAGCTGGTATTCAGTTTAGAAGTTAATGTGTGCTAATATAGATTTGCAGATAAATAGAGGTATAAGAAATGAAGCTCTAAAAATAGAAACATTTTTAAAAGAGACTTTGTATTTAAAGAGAAGGATCTTGTAACATACAGAAAATATAGTTTTGAAAGTGGAAATAGAGTCTGTGAAGACAGAATTTGCTGAATTCTGTCAAAGGTGTGATAATTTATTGGGAGGATGCCACTTAAGGGAATGTTTACTATATTTGAACTCAGAAAAAAACAGATGAATTAGCAAAGTGAGTGAAAGTATAGAAGAGATAAGACACAATTTTTTGAATTTATGCAGTTTTTTAAAATTAATTTATTTTTTATGGTGACATTGGTTGATAAAATCCAGTAAGTTTCAGGTGTACAATTCAACAGTAAGGTATATATATATATATATATTGCATTGTGTGTTCACTGCCTGCAGTTAGATTTCTTTCTGTCATGAATTTATGCAGTTTTAAAACCACCCTAATGTTGCCTTCAATTGGATCATGAAGCAGAAAGGAGTATATTAATAATAAAACTGGTGAAATCCAAATAATGTTTGGAGTTTAATTAATAATAATAATAGTGCTAATAATAAAGAAAATGACATTAATAGTGCTAATAATAAAGAAAATGACATAATAAAGAAAATGACATTATTACTTTGTCCCTCTAGTAGATAACCACTCTCCGCTATGAAGAATGAGAGCATAAATAGAGCCATGACCATACTGCTTTGTCAATGAACTACTTAGTGTTAACAAATTTTAGATACAGCTCTTCATTTGAGATCTTGCGTTCTTTCCTTATAGGTAGAGATTTGACATATAGTGAAGGAAGAATTGAAATTATTTCAGTTTTGACAGATTGAAATTTTTAATAGGGCATGGTAAAAATTGGGATAGACCTCTGTACAATAAAGTAGTCACTAAATACTTATTTTATGTTTTATTGTAGCAGTAACACTGCATATACATTTCTGACTTGTAATTATAAAGTACAAGTTATTAAGTTTACAAGCTAAGTAGTGTTTTTGCTATTGCTATTAGATATGCAACTAGAATTAAGACATATAATCACATATGTACTCAGTTTGATTGTATTTTAAATCTGAATAGTAAACTACCAAATATGTTTTTATTCACATTCATTCAATCTGCTGCCAATTGAATCCGTTTATTATTTGTTATTAAAAAATTTGTTTTCTTCAGTTCATCACTTTATTATAGGTAAGATTTTCTTACATGCAGTGTAACATGTTAATGTTACTGAATCAACAAACTATTCTCAAGTTCTGACTAATATAATGTAATATAAATTCTGTTTCATTATGTCATTAACATGATGTCTTAAGTGTTTAGGAGAAAATATTAATAGTATTGACATTGGCTTTAAAAATACATAGTAAATATTATCTGCCCTTACTACATTATTTGAGGATAATTTCCTTAAAGCACATGTTTATTTTCCTCAAATAAGCAAATAGTGAATGTTTTATTTCATTTATTTTATTTGTTTATTATCTTCTCAACTTCCCTCTAAAATAAATCTTCACAAATTGTTGACTATTAAAATAAATTGTAATAATGCCATCCCTCAACTTTTTGTGACTTAAAAGTCATAAATAGACTAAGAACTAAACAGATTCTTATATGCATACTCTTTTTGTTTCTTGAAATTTTGAGATATAATTTCCTAAATTTGTGTTGTTACAATTTGTTAAATATACCATAGAAAAGTAGCCTGTTTCTGTGGAGAAAAACCTCTGCCAAGGACTTTTTGTTTTATTTTTATGATGAATGTAGATTTTCCATTAAAAAGCAATTTTTTTTATTTCAATTGTTGAATAAGATACTTAAAATAATTCAGTTGGTTAAAATTAGATGCTGAGGAAGGAAAGACACTTGCGTGAATATTTTCTGATTCTATAGCAGTTTCATTTGATTGCTAAATATAACTGTGCTGATCACTTAACATATAAAAAGCCAAATTAGTCATGATATTCATGTTGATCTGAGTAATGTTACTTTCTTCACATATGCAAAGTATTAAACATACTTTTACGACAACATTATGCATATTAAATTAAGCCAGCCTTATTTTTAGATAATGGAAAAAATTACTTAGAACTATGACTTAATTTTCTTTCCATCACAATTCTACCCATTTTCTTATTTTAGTCCACACATTGCTTGTCTTAAAAGTTGTCCTTTGCAGTTTTCCTAACACCATTTATTGAAGAGGCTTTCCTTTCTCCATTGTATGTTTTTGGCTCCTTTGTCAAAAATTATTTGCCTACATAAACGGGGGTGGGGGGTGGGGGGTTACTTCTGGTCTCTCAATTCTGTTCCACTGGTCTGTGTGTCTGCTTTTCTGCCAATATCTTGCCATTTTTATTATTGTCACTTTGTAGTATAATTTGAAGTCAAGCAGAGTGATATCTCCAACCTTGTTCTTTTCTCTCAGGATGGTTTTAGTGATTCAAGGTTTTTGTGCTTCCATATAAATTTGATGATTTTTTTGTTCTCTTTCTTTAAAAAGTGCTGATGGGAACACACAATGCAACATATATATGACTTACTGTTGAATCGTACACTTGAAACTTCTTGGATTTTGTTAATTGATGTCACTATAATGAAAAAAAAATTGTCCTTTGTAAACTCATAGGATAATTTCATAAAGAGAAAGTATAAATTTTCCAAATATTTCTATTAGATTTAGCTATAGATATCCGATTACATTATCCATCTGACCATTTTACTATAGGTTTTTTTACTAATTGAAAGGAAATTTTTCATAAAAACCGATGCATAACTTCCAGCTAAAAATGTTTATTTCTTCAAAAGCATTTATATGTACATAATGAAGCAATCTTTAACCATAAAAAGGGTTAATAATTGCAGCGTTGTTTAATGGATGGAAAATGTATTTTTAGCTTCAAACCAATTGGATACTATGATAGTCAGATCAGTATTTTTCAAAGTATGATTCCTGGAGGAGCCTAACTCAGAACCACCTGGATGTATTTGTTAAAAGCGATTGCTGTGGCCTTATTCTGGATCTAATGGGTCAAAGTGCCTGAATAAAAAACAGCTACTGAGGAAACTATTGTATCACTGAAGTGTGAAAAACATTTGGTTAGAAGGCAAGCTAGATGGTAGATATTCTGTATAATTGATTTGATAATAGTCTTCTTTAATGAAACTCCATAGAAGGCTAGTTGTGTTGCATTTAACACCTCAAACTCCCCATACTTTCAATATTTAATATCCTGTACTAATTCTATTTTGTTATAATATTCTCAAAGAAATTTGTTTGCCGTTTACTATAATATCTCTTAAAACATTCCAATTGGATTATTTTTAAGTATTTTTCTAAAAGCAACACACATTTTTATCTTCATATTAACCATAGAGACCTGTATTATGTAATCAAAATTTTAAAATAATTCATTTGTCTATTTCACCCAAATTCATCAGTCAAGAACAGGCAATTACTTTTTAAGCCCTAGTGCAAAATCTATATGTTCATAAATATACTACCCATTTCTAAGTGACAGTAACAGAGCATTAATCTAAATGTAGGACCCTTTAAGATCTCACTGGTTACACGTCCATGAAACTGTCTCTGCAAGAGAATATTTATGTTCCTTTTACTAGTGAATAGCCAAAATATTGTTTGAAAAAAAAGTAAAAAACAAAAAAAGAAAGAAAATAAAGACTTTTTGTTTAAGAAAAGAGCTATTTAGATACTTATTATGTATGGTTATTTATCATTTAAAAAATTAAAGAAAAAAATAAGTCTAAGTTATATAATGCTATCCTGAAATTGTACGAATTTTAAATAATTATTTCTTGAATCAAGTAATGTATGACAACTGATTTCTTTAATTGGTTGCTTATTTTTAAGTGAATTCCCCATTTTTTAACTGCTTTTTACTTATCTTCACACTATTCTGACCAAATAAATATAGACTTGTAGTCAATGAAAAACATTACTTAGCAATTTGTTCCCATAAAATAAATATTGAATTTGGCAGAAAATAGAAACAATAGATTTCCAGGTGCATCTCTGCCTCAGTTAAGATAGAACTAAATATCTCAGACCTGATATCCAATCTATTAAAAAAGTAAATATTTGTAAAACAAGAATACTAATGCAATACAGACAAAGTGGTATTTGGCACAGTTTCCTACTTTTTAATTCATTTGCCACTATAAACACATTTTTAAAATTTCAATGTTGATAAATACGTACTTTTCTTATATGTTGCACAAGGAAACATTTAAATAATTATGTAGTATGGGTAAAATATAATAACCTGTAAGATCTTTGCCAGCTGGCACTGAAATGAACCTTCAAAATCATTGTTTTCCCTTTTCTAAAAGACTCTCTAAGGATTACATTGAAAACAATTCAGTCTTGCCGTCTAACACAGTTCATGCATCAATCCTAACCTACAGTGACACAGAAAAATTCCTGCCTTATACAACCCTGAGTGATACACAATGTACATTTAAAAGACAATTGTAGCATTTACGTTTCATATGTACAACATGTATGTTGAGATCCAGATCTTATTGACATTTACCAATATAAACTATAATGGAAAAAAGCTTAGGAAAATATACCTAGTGGACATAACTAAATATATGACTCCGTGTGACAAAATAACTCAGCACTTCAAACAGTTGCATCGAAACATTGTGCCAAATCAAGTGCTATGTTTTAAAATGAAAATGGGTAGTATATACTGATATTTAAATTATTCTACTGAAAAAAACCTTGTTTTCTTTGCCTTATAGTCTAAACTTGATATAGTCCTTTTCATTGTCTTCACTACCATATTTTTGTCTGATTTTGTTTCATAAATTAACATTCATTCTTCATATAAGTGACATCAAAATATTTTCTTTGCATTACTGTTAGAATAATTTTTAAAACTATGCCCTCTTTTGAGCATATTTATTTTCCAACTAAAAATTTTTATTTTAAATTTAAACAGGTGCAAAAGTGCAATTTCCAGCATATTGAAAATATTGTCATCTTAAAACAAAACTGTTACTTTTTTAAATGGAGCCAACTAAATTTAGTTACCAAACTGTTTTGCTAGCTATTAACACGAATGAGCTCTTCTTTTCTAGATGGGTTATTTACATTGTACCTTTTCTTCCTATTTTTACATTTAAGTACTTCCACCTGAATTTATGTAAATGTAATACAGCATATCATTTAAAATATATCATTGATTACCCAAATATATTGATATGTAAGTATAAGCCTTAAAGATATTAATTTTTATGCCTATCAGTCCTTAAGTGTTAAAATTTTGCTCTTGACGTTAAAATTAGAATTAGTACACAATTGATTAAAACATTATTAGTATATTATAACTTTTAATAATAATAGATTAGACTGAGTTTTTGTTATCATCTACCCATGAATTCACTGATGATAGTTAGTTCTTGTTTAAATAAGGAATATTTCAACAATATTTATATTATTAATTTTTAAATTTTATGGGAAGAAGCACTGAGTAGTCTAGTACACATATAAATTGTTACATCATGTCACTAGTATAACCTTTTGGGTTATGTAAGAAAAATCATATAGTGAAGAATCAGCAAAAAAATATTTTTAATGATCTATCAGCTGTCAACATGAATAGTCCTCTAATTTTCAAGTTAAGACATCATCTGACTGCAAAAGAATTCTCATTGTTCAATGCCAATTTAAATGTCATATCTGCCCAGAAACTTTCTCTGACATTCCAGACTTAGTTATTTTATCTATTCTTCTATACCATTGCATTGCTCTGTCTATCAGCACATGTATGTTGTCTAATAAATAAGCTGGCTTCTTGTTTAATTATTAAACTTCTTATTTATATATGTTGAATAAGTAAAATAATGAACGAATATAAGCTTATTTTACTGTACAGATTTGTAATAGTGCATATGTGACATAAGTATTTTAATTCCATGATAATGCCCTCAAACTTGTTTCTTCCTTTCTAAAATAAGGCTTTTTATTCATCAATAAAATCTATCATGTGTATTCCTGATTATTTGTTGTCAAATTGAGACATATAACTGAATTTTGATGGTCATTTATTAGAAATGGCTTCTGATTTTAATTGAAAAGCAACATAACAGATTTATGGGATAGCAGAATGTTATTAGTATAATAGGACTGTGGTCAGACAGATTTTCTGCCACTGACGATGAAAGCTTGGGCAAAATACTTAACCTTGCTATGTTTCAGTTTCTTCATCTGTAACATGGCAATAATAGTAGCTAATAGTAGCACTTACCATATCCGTTTGTTTCTAACATTAAAGGACATAATAATAAATTAAGTCATTACCTTGTATCTTCCTAGCATGTTATAAGTCTCCAGTAAATGTTTTAGTCAGCTCAGGTTTCCATTACAAAATACTGTAGACTGAGTGGCCTAAATAATAGACATTAATTACTCAAGTTCGGAGACTGGAAAATTCAAGACTAATGTGCTGGGAGATTCTGTTCCTGGTGAGAACTCTCTTCCTGCATCGTAGATGCCCACCTTTTCCTGTGTCCTTATTCATAGAGAAAGAGAGAGTGCTGGTCTCTTTCTTTTTCATACAAGGTCAGTAATCTTATCATGGGGCCTTTCCTGCATAAGGTCATCTTAACCTAATTATCTCCCAAAGATCCCCACCTCTAAAGACCATCACATTGAGGATTAGAGCTTTAACATATAAATTTGATGGGGACGTAAGCATTCAGTTCATAATAATAAATACTTATTCTACTTCTATTACTTCTACTTTTCCCATCACCATTACCATCATAATGAGTACCCTTCTACTTCATCATTTGACCTAAAGTTTATGGACAATATTTTAAGCACAAAATAAACTCAGCATGATATAATGTATTTGTGGCTGAAGAGCATGTACACAAAAAGAAACATAATAAAATTCCACATGTGATGCATATGGTGAATACCAAAAAGTCTTGTAAATCATAAAAGCATCTGCGATCACAAGCCGGTTTAGTGACTGAAAATTTGAGTGATCTGATGAGGTGGGGCTTGAGATATGTCTTGGAATATGGCCTTGCAGTTAATACCCAGGGCTTTCTCCATGCAATCACATCCTTTGAAATCTTAATGTAAATTGGCATGAATGTTATGATAACAGTATCTTCTTTTTAGACTAATGGTCTCTGGGGAAAAGGCAACAAGTAAACTTCTTTTGCTTTTATTCTTTTGTGCTCTCTCTCTCTCTCTCTCTCTCTCTCTCTCTCTCTCTCTCTCTCTTTTTCTAGAAAATGTGACTTACAAAGGCAGGTTCTTGGGACCGAACCCAGGATGTGTTTGTGGCCATGTGCATGTGAGGTGTGTGTGTGGCTAACAGAGTGTTATATCATGTACCCAAGCCTCAGTGCCATTCACTCTCTCCTTATTTAAGATTCACCTCTTGTTTACTACAGAAAGCTAAAAAGAAAGTTGAAAGATGTTTACATTCTGTGAAATCTCCATTAGAACAGGAAACGTTTATTTTTCCCTCCGGCATATCTGGAAGAATGGATGGCATTAAATAAATATCTGTTAAATTAATTAATAATTATGTAACATCTCATTTGTATGTTTCGCATGAGCTTATAAACTATTCAATAGTTTAAACTATCCTTTAAACTATACAACTTAAGAGATAAAGAACTGAGTCCAGAACTTAATGAAAAAATGTCTCTATACATTCTTTCATTGACTTACTGATTTTCATCTATTTATTATTAAGCACCTATAGTGATAATGTTATAGCTTTTGTTAATAATGACCATATTTTTCATTAGTTCATCGAAAATAACCTATTTTTATTATATAAATAAATGGCATGCAACTCAAATTAAGTCATTAAATGAATGACAACATTTAATCTTCAACATTCAATCTTTCTTCATTTTTCTCAAAAAGAGTTCACCACAGTCTAAATTAAATTGGTTAGCAGTAACATTATTATCACTACATATGCATCAAGTTTTCAAAGGGGATTCTCTAGAAAAGAACCTAATTAATTTATTTTTCTGATTTAAGGGAAGTTCTAGGTCCATCTTGAAATGGCAAAAACTTAAGCATAAGTAGTGAAATCTCCCTTTGCTTATGATTCTATGTCGATTCTTTACATAATCATTTATACAGTTAAAACATAAACTGATATCTTAGTTGGACATTCTTTTGAGATAGTATAAAGATCAAGAAACTACTGTCTTATATGAATAAGCATAGCCTTGTTCTTTAAAAATTGTATAAGAAATACTTAAATACAATAAAGCATTCTATTACCATATATTGGTTTAGGTTGCCTGCTTTTAAATTCATATGAATGGTATTATACATGATGTATTATTTTGTGTCTAGCTTTTTAAATTCAAAGTTATGTCTCTTAATCTATGTTATGAATAGAAATACTTTTTAAAAAATGTATTGTGTACAATATTTTATTGTAGCAACACAGGCATTGTATATACACATATGTCTAATATTGGTAAATATTCAGTTTTTTAAAATTTGGGTTATTATAAGTACAGTTACTAGGAATATTTTTGCATATAGTCATTTTTTCTTATTTTGTTTTGTTTTTATACACATTCAATAATTTCTCTCGATATATACCCAGGCTTCTAACTTCAGGATCATTAGGCAGCCCTCTGTTTAATGTTAGAAACTATTGCCAATGGTTTCCCAAAGTGATGTAGCAATGTACACTCCCACCATCCGTGCACGAGAGTTTCAGGTTGCTTGACATCTTTAATAACATTCTTTTAAATTTAGCCAGTGTTGTGATTACATATTGCATTACACTGCAGTTTTAATTTACATTTCTCAGATAAAAAAGAATGGTGAAAATCTTTGCCTATTTTTATTAGTCATATGTATGTCTTCCTCTATTAAGTGCCTGTTCATGTCTTTTGCTAATTTTAAAATATGGTTTTCATTGTTATATTATTTACTTGTTACTGATTTCTGGATACAAGACATTTAAAAATATATATTATTGTAAGTGTTCTCTGCCATTCTATGGCTTGCTTTTCACTCTTTTAAGTGTTTGTTTTGATGAACAAAAGTACTAAGTTTAATTACGGAATCTAATTTATCAGCCTACTTTTTAGCAAGGTTGATACTTTTGTGTCCTAGTTACTAATCTTTGCTTACTCCAAGGTTACGAAGATATTTTTATGTTTCTTCCAGAAACTTTATTGTTTCTCACTCTTAACAGGCTATGACCCCACCTTGAATTGATTTTTGTGAACGGTGTGAAGAAAATGTCAGGCTTTTATTTTTTCCTATGTGGCTATATAAGTGACAGCACTATTTATTGAAAAGCCCATTCTAGCTCCCACTGAAGTTCATTGGCCCCACGGGAATAAAATATATGAGTAGGTCTTTTTCTGGATATTCTATTCTTCTCCATTGATCAATTAACTTAATTGTGTGCCAATAGCACAATGTTTTAATTACTAAAACTTTATAATACATATTTATAATGGAGTAACTTAATTTCTCTTTTACTCTTATTCAAGATTGCTTTGAATAGTGTAGACATTTTGCATCCCCATATGAATTTCAGAATGAGTTTGTGAATTTGCAGATACATAGACACAGACACAGACATGCACACATGTCATCGCTTGGAATAAATATAATAGACATAAAATGAAACTTTTAAAGCTGATGCAGATGATGATATCCTTAAAAATCATTCACTGTCATTTGGGTGTAGGTATATTATTTTTTATCATAATTTATGATCATTAAAATTAGATACAATTTTCATGTTTTATTTTCTCTATATAAATCCTTTATTAATTTCTGCATTATTGTTCAAAATCTATATTAAGATAATGAGTTTTCTCATTAAAACATTTAACTAATGTGTTATGTTAACTATTATATACATTATGTACTATAAATATAATAATTAGCAAGTATAAAATGCATGAAATTAATGGCTTTAAATTTAGATATATTTATAATTTTTAGTGGCCCTAGTAAGTTTCAATACCATAGAGAAAGGAAATTACTTTGGTTGACTTTTTCTATATTTTTTTGTTTTACACTGACTTCTATGTGAAAAAGTTTTAAAAAATATAAGTTAAATGTATTACTGCTCATCTAAACAATAGAATACTAAGAAATAGAATAATAGAAACCGTAGAAAGTTTGTATACTTTGATTCCATATCCTTAAGAGAAAGGAAATGTTAGCCATACTAACCTTTAGGAAGTCCAAAGAGAAGCTCGTAGGAGACTGGACCACTTTACTCTCTGCTTTACCCACTTCCATGTCATTCAAGATTTAATTATGCGATTTGTTTTTATTAATAGTAATGGCAGTACAACATATTCTTAAGAGATGTCTTTATAAATATATAATTAACCTCTCAATATAAAAGGAATATGAAGGTACTGAAATTATTTCTCAGGGAAGTAAACAAAATTCTTGAGGGAAAATGTATATTTTGT
>NW_006438088.1:6629536-6650803 GCF_000325575.1 Pteropus alecto | reverse complement strand
GTGAATATATCATATTTTTGGACAGTCTATTATGTCAATGTAGAGTAACAGAATTTCTGTGAATTTATATCAAACTTCAGATATTATGTTGCCATGATTTTTAAAGTATAGAATAAGAATTAAAATAAAATTATAGTTTCCTAACAAATAACTTTTAGGGAACATCTGAAGCCAGAGTTATTGAAACATTAGTTATAGTATATTACTTAAATTACCTCACATTCTATCATTTATATTACTAACTCATTGATTTACTGACTACTTATGTATTATGTCCTAAAATTATCTAAGTGACTTTGGCTTCAAAAGGAAATGAATGAAAGCGCAATTTGTCTGTGTTGAGCTCAGATAAATCAGTATAGATATAAGAATAAGATGAAGGTGTGAACAGTATCTGGAGTAAATGCTGACCATTGGAGACCAGTCCATTTTGACAGTCTTGAAGTTATCTTTTTGTTATCATGGTAAAGCCTGTGAATGACACTGGCGTAAAGGTCATTTAGGAGTCTAGTGTTTCCCATCAAGACACAAGGCTGTTCCCATCAAAACTGTTCATTACTCCACTGGCATATTTTGAATAATAATATTTTAATCTAATTTTCTACATATGCTGTTTCCTCTTGGATGTTTTTGAAACATTGGACTAGTTGTTTACCAAAAGTTGATTCTTTTATACCAATGGGAAATAAAGAAGAAAATTTATACTTACTTCAATTATTTCTGCATGTTTAAGGCCTTAGTGATTCTAGAAAATATTCTTGGTGAACATTTTCTTTTCTCGTGTGACTTTAGCATGGTCCATAGCTTCGAATTTAATGCTTTTATTTTTGGTGATCAATGTTGATTTTATAACATTTTCTTAAGATTTATGTTATTGTCTCACATGGGACCAGAACATTAATGCAGTTCACATAAAAGTTTTGTTTTCTTGTGTCTGGGAATCTTATTGAGGGAATTATATAGTCTCATGGGCAGATAATTTTCCTTATATTGAAAAGACTTAAAATTTTTTTATTCATTTGCTTTAATGTAGCTGGGTTGTTAATTTTGAGCACATTGGTAGAAAAGCCACAGCAGGAAGCTTTTGGTTCTTACTGAGAAATGTAAATTACAGTAATAATCTTTGCATTAAAAGTGATAAAATAAACTTAATGGGTCCAACCCCACTGTTGTTATTCTGAAGCAATAAAAAGAAAAAAAGAAGTTTGTGAATAAAACTGAAAATGTTCCACTAAATCTTCAGTTATTCATAAAAACCTATAAAAACACAATGGAAAAATTCAAAATAAGCTGGACTATTCTTGACCTTAGGTTTTGTGTCACCATTAATAGAAGTTATAATTGAATAAGAATCACATACATGTGAATGTATAATAAACTAGTAGTCTGTTTCCTCTTTACCTAAATGTGCACGCACATGCATGCACACACACACACACATACACACACAAAGATATAAGTGGCCTTCTCTACTATGGGGGCTAATAGATGCCAGATATTTCTTTTTCTTACTTCTTGCCACCCTATCTAAAATTCTCAATTTTTTTAAAAAAATAATGTTCCAGATATGCCTCTATAAGATCCTTGTGAAAATATAAGCATGTTGGGGGAAAGGAAATGGGAACACTGAAAATAATTATTTTCCACTAAAAGAATTTCAAATGATTTTCATCTCAATTGGAAACAGAGCCTTGAGAAAGAATTGGATACAGATTATTATGCATGGTGAAGAGAAAAAAGAGTGACATCAGGAGTTGAACTATTACTCAGATGTGGGTTACAATGGAGAGGATAGTGTGGAAATACACAGGTCAAGGGAGGGAGAATGATTAGTCATGAAATACCATTCCCCTATGGCACAACATCATCTAGAGTTTGCCCTCTGCATGACTCTTTGGTGTCAATAAAAAAAAAGACAAACAACAGTAATAAGAGCAGTGATGGAATTTTTAGAGTACTTACTATGTATTTTATGAAACTGTATGAAAATCTTCACATGCATTATTTCAACTTACAGGAGAAGGTGGGGTTTAAGAGGGATCTTACAGAACTAGAAGCAGGAAGCTGAAGTTTCCCAAAGAAGGTATTATTTTTCCTTAACTGAAGTTTATTAGCCATTTTACCATGTTCTGTAGAAGGCCAATACCGTTAAATTTTTTACATGTAGTATTTTTACATGCACTATTAAAATTGTGCATGCTCAGACAAAGTCATGCCAATAAATTGAATTTAAAATAAATAAATAAATAAATAAATAAATAAATAAATAAATAAATAAATGATAAATTACAATACTTATCTAAGGGGGAAAAAAAGTTTTATATGCTCAAAACTAGCATGCCTAGCAACTCTGCCAGTCTTAGTTCAATTTCTGTCTTTAATATTTGCAATTGAGAATGACTCTTCACAGATAATAGTGCTTGAAGAAAAACAATGAGAAGAAAGTCTAGGGTGAATTTTAATTCCTTTCTGTTTAGAAAGATTTATTTTGAATCCTTGCCTGGTAGTCTAAAGGTAAATGGTTTCTCCTTTAATAAGAATTCTCACAAAGCCAGGGTTGATTCAATCCACGCTGATGTGCTGGTGGTTTATGGCTAGTGTCTGTTCTGAATGGGTAGGTATGTACTCTGGTCGGCACTTAGCGTACCAGTTGTTATATATAGTATTTTGAATAATACCTTAGATAACTGACAGGAAACTTAGAAGTAATTGTCACTTCTTATAAAAATCCAATTATGTAGGCACTTGTATCATAGTTGTAGGAAAGCTGTTATATATACCCTTTATGAATAGCAGCTGCCCATTTTACTATTGCTCTCTAGAGAAATAATAGCACAAGGGTGCCCAAACTCTTAAAAGAATAAATCGAAATATTTATCAAGCTTTCCACACTTGCCTGTAGTAGTCATGTTTTGACACACTGGGATATATGTGACTATTTTTTCAATTTAATTTGCAGTTTTCACATTTTCATACAAAGTGATAATTATTACCCATTTTAATAGATAAGAATCACACTCTCTAAGTCTTGTTTACATCAGTCCAGAAAAACATTCTAAAGGGATTCTCCACCCACCTACACTATTCAAAAATTTATCGAACATCTATTAATATGCAAATTATCTGATAGATGCTCTGAATGGTTTAAAAAATAAGTTTTTTCTCTGCCACAACTCTCAGTATATGAAAGGATGTGTGCAAAGTCTCTCGATTTAATTCTATATTTCCTTAAGGGGTGGGTTGCAGGAAAAGCATTTACTTTAAAAAAAAAAAAAGATTTAGACAAATCATTAGGCTGTACCTACTAACTATGAGAATAATAAGAAAGCTGAAATGCATTTATTGAATAAATATTTACTGAATGTAATCTAATAAGGAGACAAACTGTCTGCAATGAAACAGAAATAAACCTCACAGAGCCAGGGACATCCCAGATAAATTGATCTCAGCTTTCCATGCTACAGGCTTCTCAGGCATCTCAGAGGAAGAATCTCGTCGAATGGGGCTGCAGGGAGATGAGTGAGAAGTTAGGCTGGTTAGGTTGGCAAGGCTAGGATGAAGAGAACTTTATGTGGATGCTACGAGGCTTGAACTTTACCCTGTATGTGCAAACAAGAACAGGTATTGAGTATGGAGGTGGCTTAGCTAGATTTTGTTTTTAGACAATACCTAGTAGTTGTATAGACTATGCAACCTTGAAGGTGGACATACTAATTAAGGAGTCATGCCTGATGTCCATTCATAGGTGGACAAGTTTAATGCAAATCAGTTTTGGTTAGAGATGATTTATCAATGTCATCAATTATTGGGTCTGCTTTCTTTTCAGATCTTACCTCATCACTGACATGACAGGGGATCCACTGTGAGGATTCTGGTCTTTTCCCCAAGCAGTTACCTTTCAATGTGGGTTTTATTTCTCTTAATAGTCAACAGCAACTCAGCATCAAAGTTGCAGAGAAAACGTTGAGGATTGAAGAAACATAATACTCTTTGGTGCTTTTAAACAACAACTTGTAAGTGGACAACTCTTTTCTATTTCTTTAAGTAATCTAAGAAAAGAGTTACCCAAGAGTTTTAGTGCTTGCTCATTGTTTGAATAAGCACACAGCTTCCAAGTTTACTGCTATAATAGGTAACATTTGCTGAGTGTGCTCACATGTCAGACACTGTCCCAATCATTTTATGCATGTATTGTCTCATGTAATCCGCCCCCCAAACTCTATGGATTAGGTGATATTTTCATGCCCATTTTAAAGAGTGTAGAACTGAGGTTTAGAGACCTGCCTAAGATCACACCAGTGTCCAACCATGCATTGCTCCTCTTCTTTTGGAGTGTTTGGTAGTATATGTGACTCTCACTTACTTGAGACTTTAGAATCTAGAGTCGAATTTCTCTCTTGAAATCATTCTTGCTTTACAAGATTGGACAGGAAGTAAAAACTAATGTAGAGTGTTTAAAAAGTACCAGGAAATAATAAACTAAAAAAGAGTAAGATTTAATTAATTAATCATAGGAAAGCAGTCACATCTGTTTTGGATATATTTACCAGAACTAGCACAATTATTTAGAACAGAAAGCAGAAGCAGACACATTGACTGAAACTGCAGGGGGAATTTTGGTAGCAGAATATAATTGCTCATTATTTTTATTTGTATCTTCCCATTTTCTTATTTCCTTTTCCCTTTGTTCTTTAATAATAGTCAAGACTTTGCATAGAAACACAGTCTTTTCATTGCTTATATAGTTAGGCTGGTCCTGAAGCTTTACTCGTTTTGAAGTCATAATCAGTTTCTAATATCATTATAATTTCCACAGTAACTAGTTGAGGTATCATAATCATGATAAAGACCAGAATATGACTTTTGAGAAGCAAATGAACTATGAAATAAAATACCAGTTTTTATGCAAATATTATAAGCAATAAACTAAAAACAATAAATACCAAAAGATAACCCTGTTGTTATTCTGAGCTTTTAAACTGAAATATTCTAGGACTATTCAGCTTCTCTATAAAGGTTTCATTAGTGCACCCAACAGTATTTTTTGGTTTCATTAGTGCACCCAACAGTATTTTTTTTATATCAACATTTGAGCTCATTCATCTTATCTATATTGTCAAGAAATTAAAAATATTTAGCATTCTTAAACATCAATATGTTTAATTCATAGTTGAAAAATTACTTGAACGTTAAAGATTTTTTCTTTCCAAACATTTTAAAAAGAAGTAAGAGATAATGATGTAGTTATTTTGTCACCTAATACATGTGTGATATACATTAACAAAGTGGCAACAGGCTGTTGCAGTTTCTCAGTGCTGCATGTTTAATGACAACTCTGCTTTTTAACTAAAACAGTAGAAACATAAGTTTGTTTTTACCAAATATATTTGACAAGCACATGGAGTGTTCATCTGCTCTATTGTATTTCATTTTAAATAAGTATGTGAATGCAATTACAGAAACTTTTCTAAAATCATTGAATTCAATATCAGATATTGCTTAGACCAGGAGTCAGCATACTTTTTTTTTTCCTGCAAGGGGTCTGATGGTAGATATTTTCACTTTGCCAGCCATGTGGTCTCTATGGCAAGTAGATAACTCTGCTGTTGGAACAGGAAAGCTGCCACAACTTTGTGAGGTTGTATTTCAATAAAACTTTATTTATGAAAACAAGCGATAGAGTAGATTTGGCCTGAGGATACTAGTTTGCCACAGTGGTTTAAAGAATGTTTTAAAGAGAAAACCACCTCAAAACAAACCTTAACCAATATTTACTATAAGATTTTTTTCAAGCTTTAAATGAATTTCAGTTATGATACATCATCAAAAACAGGAACATTTTATTAGTTTAAAACTTTTATTAGTTTAAAACTTTTTTGCATTCTCCCATCAGAGATATCTGGGTAAAACGCAAATATGATTTCTAGCAGAGTTTGAGATCTAGCTCACAGTTCATGATATTGCCTGGTGGCATATGAGAGATGAAAAGGAGAAGCTATTCGTCTAATTCTTATTAACTCAGAAGCACTGGGTCTCTTCCAGTCAGAAAACTGAGCTACTCATACTATATAAGGTGAATTGTGCTTTTTTGAGGTGGCAGAAAATGTTCTCACTCATTTTTTTGCACAAAGTAGAAAGTGAATTCAACACATTAATTGAATCTTACAATATTTTAACTTTTTAGAAATAATCATGAAATAACTTTCTACTTAATTTCCTTCTTTCTCATTTATAAGTAATAAGTATTCCTTTTTCTTTAGATAACCAATATTTTTTATTGTTTGCTGTTGTTGCTAGTTTGGGAAAATCAACAATCTTATTTTCTACCTCAGCAAACCTATTAATTTTTATGTAGGTATCCTATTGTAAAATATTATACTGAATTATTTTTATGGCAAGTTGTTCAATTTATTTCCTTGAGATTTTTGTGTATACACATATTGTATAAAATAATGGCTTTTTAATCTTCTCCACTCTAGATCTCTTATTTCTGTTTTATTCTAACTGCATAAAACGAGTTTCAAAAACAACCTTAAAAATAATGATAACAGATATCCTGTTGCTAATTTTAACAGATATTTTATTTTATCACTTACTATAATTTACTAAAAGTAACTTTTTTTAAAAGCAAATGTCTTTTGTTAGTTTTCCTTAATATTTTTGAATAGAAATTTGTGTTGACTTTATCAAATAAAGTTGGTCAAACCGCTTGAGGATGAAATGTTTTTATTTAACTTACTGACATAGTAAATTAGCTTAGTAGTTCCCTTATATTGAATGTCTTTACTCATTTTTGAAAATTTCTAGTAATTGTTAAATCATGCTTCTCTTTGAGTGCTAATTTTTCTGGATTGCATATCTATTTTTTTCATATTATGATTTATGTAGTTTCTTTTCTATTGTGACCTGGAATAATTTATAAAATATCAATTAATTTGTTCTGTGAAAAATTAAATAATTCATCAATGACAATTAATAAACATTTTTAAGTTTCTCAATGTTATTCTTAGTTATTGATTCATTGACTTCTCTGTGTAATATGTAAAATTATGCATTTATTTAGAAAATCATTTGTTTCATTGATCTTGGAAACTTCAGCACAAAGTAATTATGAATATAATGTTACATAATTTATTGTATTCATAATCTTTTTTTTTTTTACAACTAAAGTTTCCCTGTTTTTTCTATTTGCTTATTTTTTAAAATGGCTAATCGTAGGTACATGAATAATATTATTCTTATAGTGGGATCATAATAAAAATAAAGCAAGTGAATAATGAATACAATGCCTTCCATAAGGCATAACTTAGAATTTGCACTTATGAGTCACCATCACCCATTTCTGGTATATTATTTTTCTATTGCTATTGTAACAAATTACTATAATATTAGTTGCTTAAATGACACAAATTTATTATCTTACAATTCCGTTGTTTTGGAGTTTGACAAAGGTTTTACTAGGCCAAAATCAAGATGTAAGCATTGTTCCTCTCTTTTCTGGAGGTTCTATGAGAGACTTTGTTTCCTTGCCTTGTCCAGCTTCTAGAGGCCATCCACATTCCTTGGCTTATAACACCTTCTCTATTTTCAAGGCCACCAATGATAAGTCAAGTTCTTTTCACATTGCATCACTCTGACTCTTTTCTTCT
Organism: Pteropus alecto; assembly: GCF_000325575.1. Lineage (NCBI taxonomy): Eukaryota > Metazoa > Chordata > Mammalia > Chiroptera > Pteropodidae > Pteropus > Pteropus alecto. The sequence continues at coordinate 6,643,154 of NW_006438088.1, read as the reverse complement.
ACCTCCTTTTTCCACATTTAAGGACCCTTAGAAATTAGAGTGGGTCCACCTAGATTAATCAAGTCCTTAATCTAATTATACGTGCAAAATCCCTTTTGTCACGTAAGGTAACATACTCACAAATTTAGGGTTTGGGATTAGAACATGGACAACTTTGGTGGGCCATTTTCCTACCTACCACTCCTGTTCTCTTTGTCATTCATGTTTTCAGACTCAGATTAAGTTGCACATCTTTTGTAAAAGAAAATCTGACTCTTATCCATAATTAATTTTCTTTAATCTTGTCAAATTTATCTTTTAATTGGTTTCTAAGCATGGTCCAAAAAGTAGTTTAGTTCTCCATGGTTGACCAAAAATCTATCTACATAAATTATTTCATTTGGACACATTTGTGTTAAATTATAAATATCCTCTGTGTTAATACACAGATTGCATTGACAGAATTTGTTTGCCTGAGTTGACCATCAGATTAATCAGACTAATTATTTTATTAGCTCAGTAAACTGTCTAATGTTGGAAAAACATTTTATAATGATCCTTAAAATAAAAGAACAAAAATAAGCAGTCATCAGATTATCAGTAAGACAGAATCAAATTTCATTATCACTTTGTATATACTTTAGAAAAAATGTGCTTATCAAGGATTCTTTAATGGTTGCACTTAAATTAGTAGTTTGCTGAAAATTATTTTTAAAGAAAAAGTGAACTGTTGGAACAATGTTTTTAAAAAAACCTTGCTATCTAAACTAAACAATGACATATATACAGATGTAGCATAAATCCAAATATCTTAAAATTCTTACAAAAATATATGGAGTTTTTCTATGAAATTTGGGCTGTTCCAGAATCAACACTTTTGCAGATTAAAAGAGCATTTTCTATCAATTTGCTAAGATTTGACAAAAAAAAAAAATGTAGCAGCCACTTAATATGTATTTTAGTCAAGTTCTAGGAATGTTCTCAGTATTATTATGTTATGACACAGGTTTTTAGTAATGTAGACTTTATTTATTACATCAAAGTTCTCATTGTTTTAGTTTTAAAATAGTGTGTGTAATTAGATAGGAAAATGGATGATAGATGATAAATAGATTGATAGATATAATCGTGGGTGTGTTTAAATTGTGAAATATGAGCTCCATATTTAAGATAATGATCATCTACTACATTTAGTATTAACTTTCTATAATCTTTTATATTTGGTTCACACAAATACTTTAATAATTTCCTTAAAGTCTTCCAACTGTTAAAAATTATGGTGGGAATAGAGATGCATAATGGTTGACCACTGTAGAGAAAGAATTTGGTGGTTCTTCAAAAAGTGAGAGTTACCACATGACCTTGAAATTTTACCGATAGGTATAGACACAAAAGAATTGAAATCAGGTGTTCAAACATGCTCATAGCATTATTCACAATAATCGAAAGATAGAGACTACCCAAATATCCATCAGTACATCAATGGACCAATGGATAAACACGTTATGATATACATATACAATGCAATATTATTCAGCTTTAAAATGAAATAAAGTAATGTTGCATGCTGCAAGTTGGATGAACCTCCAAAAAACTCTAAGTGAAAAAAGCCAAATACAAAAGGTTAAATATTTTATGATTCCATTTATATGAAACAAAACATAGATCGGTGGTTGCCAGGGATGAGCAGGAGAAGTGGAAGTAAGGGGAGGGGGAATGGGGAGAAACTGATTAATGGGTGTTGGGTTTTACTTTTCAGTGATGAAAATGTTTGAAATTAGATATAAGTGGTACATATTATGAATGTTATAAATACCACTGAATTGTTTATGTTAAAAATGGTAAATTGTATAGCATGTGAATTAGTGTATTTTTTTTAAAAAGTCTGTGTTATAAACTATATAACTTCTCATTTAAGTCAAAGACATTTATGATCTTAGCTTCACAACACTGATGGTGGTGTCCGTTCTTATCTTCACTTGCCCAAGTTGCATCCATATACAGTCATTCCTCTCTGGATCTTGAAATTCAATGACTGTAGATAGATGTTTTATTGCTGCTCAATTACAACCATCCATCCTCTGTCCATTCTTTAATCTTCCTCTACTATGCCTATGCATCATTTTTGAATATGATCCTCTTCAGAAGCATTCTAAAACTTGGAAAAGGTACTCTTGGCCTATTTGCCTACACACTGAGCATAAAAATTTTTCTTGTTGCCCACACACAAGGCATAGAGGTATGTCGCTACTTTACCTATGACCCAAACTTGACCTGAGATTATTTCGACATTAATGTCCTTTGCTCTCAGATTTCAAGCACGAATGAAGGTTTTACTGAAAACTTCCAGAACCTGGAGATCAATTTCTAATTTAAGGGAAAGGTAGAATCTGCTCTGGCTCATCACATTTTTCTATATCCTCTGAGTGTTAACTTCAGGAAATATGTTTAAACTAAAAAATCAAGACCCAAAACTCTTCCTTTTATTTCAGAATTTGAGTCTCCTCTGAGGCAACATGTGCCAAATAGTATTAAAGGAATGAGGAATAAAAAAATTTCAGTCACACATATAAGACTGAAAAAACCGTAACCGTAAATTAGTAGAGCATTGTGCATAGATGTTGGTTTCCTAAGGCTAAGTTCTTAACAATTTAACATTGCTATAATCAGTGATTTCAAAACCATACTAGCTAGTGTACTTTCTATACCTATTATGTTGGCAATGGGAACCAGGAAGTCAGAGGTTGAGAGTAGAGATAGTGTCTTTCTTTGAAAAAACCCTCAGAAAACACTCATAAGCAAGAGTTATTCACAAATAACTGAAGAATGTAATATATTGGTGTAAGATTTATGATCTCGGCACAGCACGGTTTAATCAGGCAACATGATTGATGATCACAAGCATTGTGTAAATAGCTCAGTGACTATTGATTGGTGGTTTTGTAATAGATTATTATTAATTAACACCAAATCTTCCTCTCCCCATCTTTACATATTTATACTGAGACATTGCAGATCCTTCCATCACATGGAATCCATTTTTTCACCCCTTGGTTCTGGGTATATCATGGAGCTTACTTTAGTCAATAGAACATTAGCAAATGTCATGCAAGGGAAGACTTGAAAAGCATTTCCGCACTGAGTTTGTTTTCTTACTCTTCCTAGGAACCTTTGCTAGCTATGTGGATGGGCCTGGACTCATTCGCTGAAGGACTACATGGAAACCACGTGGAGAGAGATCCACTCACTCCAGCCACTCCAGACAAGACCATCATAAACCTCCCAGCTCCACACAATTCATCAGCTGAGAAGTTATGATTAAATCTAGCTGAGATCAGCTAAGCCTGGGTGATAACTGGTGAACTACTCAGCTAGATCCAGTTCAAATAGCTAATCCACAAAATCATGTATTAAACAAGTAGTTCTTTCAGGCCACTAATTTTGTATTGTTTTCTTATGCACCAAAACTAACTCATAAAAATACTGAACTTTCTATTCTACAATTTATTATCATTGCTTCCTAATTCACTAAGATAAAATATAAATTATATCAGTAGCCATTTGTTGAGCACCTATGTGTAAAGTTTAGACATTTAAAGAAATCTTTCAAGGTTTGTATTATGAACTGAATTATGTCTCCCCAAATTCATAAATTGTAGCCCAAACCCTCAATATGACATTATTTAGAGATAGGCCTTTATAGGAAGTAATTAAGGTTACATGAGATTATATGGATGGGGCCTTGATCCAACAGGACCGGCATTCTTATAAGAATAGAAAGAGACATCAGAATGCGCACACAGAAAAAAAAAAGCCGTCTGAAGACAGCTGGAAGGTCAGCCAAGAGAGAGGCTTCAGGAGAAAACTAAATCTGCCTTCAACTTGATCTTGGACTTCCTAATCTCCAGAACTCTAAGAAAATAAATTTCTGTTTTTCAGGTCACCCAGTCTATGGTATTTTGTTATGGCAACCCCTGCAGATTAAAATAATTTGTATTATTATGTTCTTTTTGCAAATGAGGCAAATATGTCTGAGAGGTATTTTTGTAACTGGTCCACAGTAACCAGCTAATATTACAGAGATGAGATCCTAGACTAGGGCATTTTGACAGTGAAACCCAGGATCTTAGCAATATAGGGGTAACAAAGTGTGCTTTTATTTTACTACCCTGAGAACACCAATAGGTACTGTGATATCCCACAGTATCACAATTTTAATACTCTAATTTCTTTTATGGGACAAAAATGGCTTGGAAGCCTCATTTATTCCATATATAGGAATATAAAATCAGAACTAAAAGATTTGAAACAATATTAAAGAAAAGACTACTTTTATCAAATAAAATTAAATGAAATGAAAGATGAAACACAAAACATGTGCCAAAAAAAAATCACTGATATAAAGACAGTAAGAAAGGAGAAAATAGGACAAAGAAAATTATCTATGATTCATCAAGAACAGAGTATGATGATCTATTTGGTTTCCTTTTTTTTACTTAAGGCATTATAATTACAGCTTTTGCATATCATGCTGACTTTCTACCATGTTATTTTTGGTTATTAATCCATTATGTGATTCCCCCTAAAATATTTCTGCTTATTTTTTTTTTCCTTTGATGAAATGATCGATAGAAGGTGGCTTTTCATTTCTAGTTGCAAGGACTACATATTCCACATTTAAGTCAGATAAGACATGCTGTTTTCTTAATTTGCTAAATCTATTCACTTTCCTGTCTTTTGTTAATAAATTCTTCTTTGGCATGGGGGAATCAAACAGGGCTCTGAAAGTACCTATCAATACCTGGCTACTCCTGAAAAGATAATATTATAGACTAAAGGTAGATTAGGCCACTGGTAAAAAAAAAATTCAAGCATGAGAACTACTCCGTTCCTGAATCAAACATTTCTCAGAAGTAAGTGATGATTAATTAAAACTAGTAAAAACACATTTAATAATCTTTACTAGTAGATTTAAGCAAACATCTGGCTTAATTAAAAATAAATTAATAATGAGCATGCCTAAAACTCTTTCATGCACTAAATTGTTTTTAAATATCAAATATTTTTGTATTTAATATTGTGTAGCTAACTACAGTTTGTGTTTAGTAGATTCTTATCTTAAACTTTTTTTTAACTGGACCTAGCTGACTATTTTGGTGACATTTCTTTCTGACAATTCTATCAAGAGATGAATACAAAGTTCTGTTAAAAACTTTCCACATATAAATTGCCAATGCTTTTTTAGAAACATTAATCTTAAAGCTTATAACACATTTTTGGAATAATTCAATATTTTCTCTCAACATTAGCATTTAAGTAGGTTGTATAAAATATTATACTAAATATCCCACAGTATCATGATTTTAATACTTTCTAACTTCTTTTATGGTACAAAAATGACCTGGGTGCTCTATTTATTCCATACATAGGTTAATAAGTTTTTATGTGCCTTATGTTCAGATTACTAATATAGAAGATAATGATTCATCAACTATTTTGAACCATGACTTGGCTTTTTTTTATGTGTGTAGATCAATTTTCTCAACAATTTGTGATAATTACTCTTTGATAATAACCTCATTCATCATGGTATGATTAATATTCAGTACATATAAAATTTGCATTCTGTTAGTATATTAGGGACTCAATAAAGAAATAAAACAGGTTAAGTAACTTGTCAAAGAAAACAACACTATTAAGGGGCAGAGCAAGAACTTGAACCCCTGTTAGTTTGGATCTAAAATAGTGTTCTTAATCAATATTCTATTCTCCTGGGGTTGCAATATTTTTTTTTTCAATTGCTCTTGATTCCACAAAATTTTAATTTTCTCTAAAATTCATTTTAATATCTATTATAAGAAGAAAATTGAATATAATTACCTCTAGAGTAAAATATAAACTTTAAAAGCTATCTTCAAGGTTTAAAAATTGAATTGTTATACAAAAGATGATTTTTCAATCTTATAGCGCTTAGATCATTCATCTCTGTTTTTCTCCAAAAAATTTAGGCAGGATAATTAAAATAATCAATTTCTTTTAAGTATTTTCAGCATTGGGAAGTTTTTTTTTTTTTTTTAAGTTATAGATTTACACATAGAACTTAATATAGATGAGATTATAACTGTGGAATCAAATGTGCTTTCTAGAACATCTGTGATTACATTGTGGGAGTGTCTTGAATTATCCTCAGGAGACCAGCACACATTTTCAGATCTAGTTTTGGCATCATGTTTCTGTGAACTCAGACTGGACTCTGTTTTTACAAATGTTGTGGATAATAACTGAAAAGAGAGTAGGACCAGGATGCTTGAGCCTTCTCTCAAATTTGAGAAAGAACTCTGAACATGTTATATTTGAGTTCTTCTGGTGAACAGGGAAGGAAATCATCAGAAAAATGAAGAAGTGTGAAGTGAGAAACTAAGTATCAAAACTCTTGGAAGTGTTTAGTGACAAAACAAGAAAGCAGAATACAACGGAAAGACCAAAACAGTAGAAATTTGGGAAAATAAAAAGAAAAACAACATCCCAGCCTTGGGTGGTAGGTCCAACTTATATCCGTGACTTTGTCAGAATAAAATTGGTGAGTTTTATGATCCTCAATTATAAAATGTAGATAAAACTGTCCTTTTAGAGATATAAAATACTTTAGGTAATGCTTGCTGCTTGATAGGCAATTGCAAACTTTCATGGCATTTTGGCTATATAGTCATGTGCCACTTAGTAACATTTTGATCAACTGTAGACTGCATTTACTGTGGGGTCTCATAAGATTATAAAGGAGCTGAAAAATTCCTAAATTCTGCTAGTGATATCATAGCCATTGTTATGTCATAGTGCAATGCACTGAAGAAATAAATTCTTTTAAAAAATAAGTTGAATGTAGTCTAAGTGTATAGTTTTTATAAAGTCTATAGTTTTATACAGTAATGTCCTAGACCTTCACATTCTCTCACTGATCACACACTGAACACCCAGAGCAACTTTCATTCATAGTAAGCACTCTATTTAGGTGTACCATTTTTTATTTTGTTACCATATTTTTACTGTACTTTTTATGTTTAGCTACACAAATAATTACCATTGTGTTATAATTGGCTATTGTAGTCAGTACAGTAATATGCTCTATAGGTTTGTATCCTAGGAGCAATAGGCTATAAATTATAGCCTAGGCGTGCAGTAAACTATACCATCTAGGTTTGGGAAAATACACTCTGTGATGCTCGCACAATGATGTAATTGCCTACAGACACACTTCTCAGAACATGTTCATCGTTAACCCACAAACAACTGTATATAGAGATCTAATGGGTAGTGTTCTTTAAAAAATGTAGAAATCACAAAAAGTGGCAAAAATAATACAAGGGATTCCCTGAGACCCTATATTTAATTTTCACACAGATCACATTTAACTTAACCATAGTACATTTTAACCAGGCATCGACTTTTTTACAAAGCTATTAACTAAACAGAACTTTTCAGAATTCACCAGCTGCATTTGGATGCCTATGTGGTGTGTGTGTGGTGTGTGTGTAAGCGTGTGTGTGTCTGTGGTATGTGTATGGTGTGAGTGGTATGCGTGTGCTGTGTGTGTATGGTAGCTGTGTGCAATTTGTGTGTGTATGTGTGAATGTGTGTTTTGAGGTGTAGTACTATAAAACTTTTATTACATGTCTAGGTTTATGTAACCACTATCACAATCAGGATATAGACTAATCTATCATTATAAAAGAACTTCTTTATACTAATCCTTTTAAGCCACATCTTCACCCTAATCCTAACTCTTAGCAATTTCTGTATGATATATTCTTCATCATTATATTTTTGTCATTTCCAAATTGTAATATAAATAGAATCATAAATTTTTGAAATTGGCTTTTTTCACTAAGTATAATGCCCTTGAGCTGGATCACCAAGTTGTTTTGTGTATTGGTCATGTGTTTATTTTATTGCTAAGTAGTTTTACATTGTAAAGATGTATCACAGCTTTTTTATTCATCCACATATGCCCTTCGAAGGACATTTGGATGGTTTCCAGTTTGGGATATTACAAATAAAGTGGCTATAAACATCATATCAAGATTTCCATATGGATAAGATTATATGTTTCTAGGATAAATTCTCAGGAGTGTGATTGTTGGGTTGTAGGGTAAGAGTATGTTTAACTTTTTACGATAGTGCTAAAGTGTTTTCTAGAAGACCTGTACTATTTTCTATCTCCAGCAGAAACAGTTGAGAGACTCAGTTGTAGAGGCAGTTGCAGATGGGTGGTGTTTTAAGAAACATAAAATATAAAATAATTTCTTTGACTTCTTGGACAAAGAAGTTAATGGTCATAAAATACATCTGGGGAAAAAATTGCTCAACTGTATGCTAATACTGAGAAAAAAGGAAGCCTCAGATTCCCTCTTATGCAAAATTTTGTTTCCTCAAATGATTGAGTGGCTAAATTGACATGAGACTTGGCTGCTTGGAAATGTACACATTACTTTCTGTATTAATCAGACCATATTCTTGTTTCTGTTCAAAACAGACAACAGACTTTATTGTGTGAATTCACCCTAAATAAACCAAACTTCTTAGTGTCTTCAGAGAACCTTGTAAATATGGTCATTCATTAGCAAGATGGGGGCAGGGAGACTCAATCTAGTGGAGGAAGCATTAGCAAGATTTGGAATGTAACACAATCCCAGCAGGCAATTAAGAGTTGCTTTAAAATAGCTCCTCTTAAAAGAACCCAAGTGTAACACATCTTGTATTATGTTCACAGTGAATAAAGACAAAATCCCTGAGAACATCTTCATGGCTGCATTTATTCTTCGAGGGAAACATTTAAAGTATAAAACTAATTTATTCCTAAATCAATTGTGGAAAAACCCAAACATGTTAATGTAATTTTCATTTCTTCTATTTAGTTACTTACAAAGTCATAGACAAAAATTTGAAGATAAATGAGATATCCATCCAAATAATGTTAAACTAGTCAGTGTTGTTCTTTACAGTTTAGCATCTTTTATAATAATTAATGGACTCAAAGATTGTAATTATTTACTTTTGGGGTATAATTAAAATACTTCAAGCAAGGAAAATCATTCTTTTATGGAAATCATTTATTTTAAAACTTCCTCTTTATAGCTCTGTGTATTTTCCTAAACTTACCTTGTTTGCCAGCTAAAGGCAAAATGAACACAAAGCAAAAATACTTTTTATCAAGATAAAAAATTATACATAACTATGGATTTTCTCCTGTGAAATAATAATAGAGACTTTAAAATTAATTGTGAAATATAGTGAGTTTAAAATAGCCAATAAGAAAGAGAAAAAAAAAATGAAGACAATTACACATGACCTCATTGATCACGGAGGTGAGGCAGGGATTGAGATGAGCTAGCACCACTGAGGAGCACACAGACCTTAATCTGCTTTTTCATGAACTAACAATGAGGGTAATTGTTTGCTCTCCACCCCTCAGACTTTATGTCCTAATTCATGATGTTTTTCATATTGCATTTTAAAAAATAATGTTGTTTTTTGCATTCACATTATGCCTACAATTTATTTGTTCTTTCACTTTAAATTTTACTTGTATCTTGGAAAAACTGGAAGTAGACATTTTTAACAAAAAGTAATAAGGTTCTTTAGTACATTGTTAATAGTAATAATCACTGCAATAAACTCAAACAAGGAAGGACAGTTTTCTTTATATAATAGCAAAGACAACAATGATGTTTTTTTTGACGTTGTGTATCTTCAAGGTAATCAACAGAAATAAAACAAATGCATTCTTTTCATTGATTGTATTTCCAAAGGCAAATTTGTTATTATATCTCAATAGCTGTAAATTATCAGTTTAAAGACAAATATAGATATTATTATACACTAGGGTGCCTTTCTATAAAGATTAGACATTATTTGATGACAGAAATTTGTACCTAAGTATTTCAGAAGCAACTATAGTAAAAACATTCCTTACATTATTATGGTACTCAACAGAAATTAGATAGTTTAAAGAACATTGTAAAACATGCATTTTAGTGCAAGGTGTTTACTACACCTACTCTTAGGACTTTGAAAGCCCAAGTTAACCACATTTGACTGCATAATGCAAAAACACTTATGATCAAACTCAGGATTGGATGAGCTAGACACAATTACTGGTGTCAGCGGTTTAAATATAGTTCTTGCTGAGAACACCTTCAAGATAGCTGTTCAGACCCATTCATTTTGCCAAGTAGAGGCAATAATTGGTAACTATCAGTGCACCCTACAAACACCAGGCTCCTCCAAGAATAACCCAGCATGATTAGCTCTCAGCAATTGGCTGCACTTTTGCTGACTTCTTGTGAGTGGTTTTTCACATACAGTCAACAGATAAAGCCACTGTAACCAAACACGGCTGATGACTCATTTCATGGCTTTCTGCTTGTCTCTTTCAAAGCTGTTTATTGTTTCTGTTTTAGAAAGAATAAGCAGCTATTTTTAACAAAAGGGTGAGTTTACTTCATTATTCAGAAAAGGATCAAGCGGGCATCTTTTAATCTTAATCAGTTACATGCAGAACATTTCTGAGTTTTGTTCCATAAATACAGCAAAGTTTTACTTAAAGGAACAATGTCAAAGTGACCTTCAAACCTATCTATAGACTTTTGTGTGTTGTTACAGTAGATGCAGAATTCAAATTGAGTTTCTCTGCAAAATATATTTTGGGAGGAGACATTTCTAGAGATTATAGATGGTTCAAAAGCAATTTAATGCTGGATACACTTGGGGTGCTGTCTGATTCATGAATAATGAGGACACTCACATGTTCACTTGATATATGGTATTCAAACACAACTCAATGAATATTTCTTATGGAGTCACCTGGAGTGGTTATGTATGCAGGACTTGCCGCAAAAGTTTAGTTTAAAATAATGTAAAATGAGGCTAATTTTCTTTTAAAAGAAAATGTACTAATTTGCTTTAGAACTTAAGAAATAAACACTCATCGATTTGAAAGTTAAATATCATAAAATTTTAAATAAGTTTTCAGTCTTTATTGTAATCATGTAGAAAAAAATTTTTCTCATCTGTATTTTACCAAAACAAAGCAACTTTTTGTTTCTGTTTTTAAATTTAATGGCCACATGGTAATTTCCCTCAAATGATTAGAAAATTTGAACAAGACAGTGTAAGATTATCATGAAGCAAGTTAATGACGAAGCCATTTCCACACTTTGCTCTCAGCCTATAATCAAAGTCAGAGTTCTTATTAACTGCCTGTTAAAGTAGTGAGATCAGTTGCAGTCTGTGTGCGCATGTGCACAATCTGAGTGCATTCATTTTCGTTGTCTGTTTTTGTGGCCTCTTTGATCCATATCAAAAATAGTCTTTTCTTTCCTTTTATTTTTTGTCATTTTATTATTTCTTTTACATTTGATTGTTTCTTTAATTTTTCTGTTAAGTAATTGGTTATTTGAAAATAGTAAAAGAGATTATAAATATTTTATATTGTGTCTCCTGCTGCTGTTATTAATTAAGTACTTATTTCTTCATGTGAAAGCTTCAAAGGAAGTCTGGGCCACTGATGTAACAGCCACAGGTTCAGTTTCCATTCAGATATAATAACTCCAGCACATGTTCTCCCAGTCTGATTTCTTGGTTATTTTAAGTTTATAGTACAAATAAACCCGTTCCTCAGAAACTGTTACTTTCCAATAATAACAAACTGTTTTATTCAAATTGCAATTACCTATTCTTTTCATTTCCCTTATTTGCCTCATTTTTCCCACAGCTATTATTCCTCTATACATATTGTAAAATTTGCTTATCATTATGTTTATGGTCTATCTCCCCTCATTAGAATATAAGCTTCATGAAGGCAGGAATTTTTGTCTTCTTTGTTTATCAAACAATATATAAACCCAGCACAGTTTCTGGAGCAAATAAGCTGTTTGAAAATATTTACTGAATGAATAAAGAATATTGGGATTCTGAGATGAAAATGTTTATGTATTAGCATATAAATTCATATGCTAGCTGTCTTTTGCCCACTTATTATAAAACAAAATTTTAGATTACATTAATTTTAGAGATACTGAATCTATTTGGAGTGCTATGAAATACTCTTATAGATTTATAATGCTCTAGTATTTCTGAGTAGGTAATAAAAATAGTTTGTTTTTTTTTTTTGGCCAGAAAATTAATCTGTCAAATACTGATCTTAAAATGTACATAATATAAAGTTGTTCTATTTTTACAATACAGATTTCTTTTTAGATTTTTTAAAAATCCTTAAAAAATTCGTAGATCTCATATTAACTTTGTAAGTACTATAAATCTGTGTAAATAATTGTGAAATAAGTTGTTGTAAGATTTCAGCATAGATAATAATATTAAATAAGATAATAAAATAATTAAATCTACTGGAGACATGTTTTAAAATAATATTATAGATTAATATAAATTCTAAAATAGTTTTTTCTTAGGAAAATGCATTTTTTATGAAAAAGTAGGTGTTTGTTTATTGGATACATGCCATAAGAAGTAGAAGAAAGGTTGAGAGCCAGATATAAAAAGAAAAAGCTATAGTTTATGTAATATGCAGACTAATCTAATTTACCTAGACCCAGGAACTTAGGGATGGACAAAGAGGCATGAGGAATCTTTGAGGGCGTTGTAAATATTTTTTATCTTGATTTTGATGGTATTTACATTGGTTTCGACATCTGTAAAAATTCAAAAAGCAATATATTTCAAATGGATGCAACATATTGTTTATAAATTATTTCTCAGCAAATTGAGGAAAAATGACAGTAAAGATTATTTAGACAAATTAAAATTATGAGAATGCATTGCTAATAGGTTTATATTAAGGATATACTAAAAAATATTATTTACGTATAAAGAAAACAATACCTGGTAAAAACTCAGAGGAATGAAGAGAGTAATCTAAATAAATATTGGCCATATAGGCAACAATGATGACTTGTTTTATTTAAAAAAATGTATCAAATTAAATATGACCACAATGGAATATAATTTGAGAGAAATTGATTTGATTTAAATTCTTCCAAGTTTCTTATACTGTCCTGGAATAAGCCAAAAGTACATATGAATATTAGACATAAGTCATTGAAGAATGCATGCTGTAATCCCTTGGCTAAGCATTAAACAATAACAAATGAGTAAAATACTCCTAAACTATTAGAGGGGAAACAATTAAATACACACACACACACACACACACACACACACACACACACACTCATCCCAAAGAAGGGAAGAAAGAAAAAGAAGAACAGAGAGCGAGTGAGACATAAAAATCAAACAGTAGATGGTAAGTTTAAACTCAAACATATGAGTAATCACATTAATTTTAACTCAACTAACATGTCAATTAAAAGACAACAGCTATTAGAGCGTACATGCAAATGCACAATCACATAAACATAACTACAGACTTATATAAGGAAAAGAAACACACCACAATTATAAAATGTTAATTTCATCAAGAGCATAAACATTCTAAATTTTATGAACCCACTAACATATTCTTAAATGGATATATTACAAATATTTACAAAACTGAAAGGCAAATCTATAGTTACAGTGAGAGATGTTAATGAGCTTCTCAGTAACAGAGTGAACAAAAAAGTGTACC
>NW_006438088.1:6624599-6629521 GCF_000325575.1 Pteropus alecto | reverse complement strand
AAAAAATTCAACAAGAATAAAGAAAACTTCAACATGTAATCAGCAAATTTAACTTATTTTATATATATATATAAACATACACACATGTGAAAGCAAGATACATAGTTAAATTGTACATGAAACACTAAAAAAATTGGAATGTATGCTTCACCAAATAGCTGTTCTCAATTAATTACAAAGGAGTAAAATGAGAGAGTATATTTTATGGCTACAATTAAGTTATAAATCATAATTTGGAAATTAAGAAATGTACTACCAAATAAGCCACGGATCAAAATGAAATCAAAATTGGAATAATAATAGTTTATATTAATCATAATGAATTACTACACATCAAAACTTATGAGTTAAAGATAAGATATACTTAGAGGAAAATTTATGGCTTTAATTCATATTTCAGAAAAGAACAAAGCTGAAACATTGAACTAACTGAACATCTTAAGCAGTTAGAAAATGATTAGAAAATTAAAACTCCAAAAATATAAAAAGAGAAAAATAAGAGTAGAGATTAATGAAACAGAAAACAAATGTACAAAGATAGAACCAACAGATTTAAAATATAGTTCTGTGAAATTTGATCAGATGAGAATTATCAACAAATAGTTTTTTAAATAATATAAGAAAATACCATTATGGCCTTGAGGTAAATGTTTTTAAACACAGAATGATCATGTAATTTAATCTTCTATGTAGAACATATTTTGAGAGTGGTTAAGGGAGGCACAACTAACAATTATGCTGAGGCATCAACCAAGGATGCTTCAAGCAAACCAAAATACATGGTGTTCCATTTATAAAGGACACAAAGAGCATTATCTATAAAGATACATTATTGACATTAAAATTAAAAATACATAAAATTAAAATTATGAAAGCGAAAAGGCAAATCACGTAAACTTTATCAAAGGATATAGAGTGCTGGCACCAAACGTATAGAAAATATTTTTTTATTTTTCTTCAAACTCACACAAAATTATCACAGAAAATTACAATGTCTTAATTTGCAAAAGTAGTCTCAACAAAGTCAAAGAATCATTAACAAAACACCATGTTTTCTTACTACATTACAATTAATTTAGAGAAAATAATAAGGCCTCACAGAATTTCATATTTGTTTTTAAAAATTAAATGTTTTAATGAGAAGAAGTGTAAGCAAAATGGAAATTATATCATAAGTAGGAGTGAATGATAATGAGAATTCTGTAGAATGTAGCAAGAATACTCCTCGTAGGCTTAAATGTCCATATTGACTAATAAAAAGGAATGAAATACCCATAATTAGGTCACTCAAATCAATAATTTAGAAAAGAAAATGTATAACAAAACCAAAAGAAGTAAAATAAGAAAATCTCATTAAATTTAAAAACTAACATAATAAGCAAAGTAAAAGCAGAGTGGAAATACTGAGAATTGGCTAAAGTTGGTAAGATTAATCAAGCAAGAGAGAAAGCATATTTATAATATCAGATAATAAAATGGGATATGGATATGCAAACACATTTAAACATCATCTGAGGACACAATAATGGAGGAATAATTAATTTAAACATTATATAAGAAAATTTATTTACAACTCTACTTCTAGAAGAAAAGAACCCAATGAAGCCTATAATTAAAATAATTATAAACAAAGTCAAAAACAAAACCTACTCACAAAACAAACATTTCTACCACCTTAACAATACAAAGCACACATGACTTTATAGGTTTCATTGTTCACTTTTATTAAAACTTCAAAAAGTAGATAGACTCTCTCATTCATATTCAATGCTTAAGAGATTTAAAGGAAGAAAATTTGCCCAACAGTTTTGATGAGTCTTGTAAATTCTAATTACAAATAAGAAAATTAAAAAAAGAAAAAATTAAAAATTAAAAAAAGAAAATTAAAAAAAGAAAAGAAAATTAAAAAAGGGAAAAACATGGACATAGGTATAACTACTTAAAATTAAAAATTAGCAATCAAAACCAGCAGTTGCAAATGATGAATAGGTATGATGTGTCTCAGTAATGCAAGAATACTTTTACATTGAAAATATATCAATCATATTTGCCATATTAACTTCTTAAAATACGAAAAAGTCTAATTATCTCAATAAATAGAGAAAAGGTTTTGATTAATTTTAACACTCATTTACTATTAACAGACATACGTACACTCACATAACACATGCACATATGCACGTGCATGTACACACATGTACACACACAAATACACACCAAAAATTAAACAGAAACCTCTTAGGAAACTAAAAACAAGAAAGGACCAGATGCTTGTAAATGTCCCCTATCAAAACCTATATCAAAGGGATAAACATAGGATATACGTATCATGGTCTTATAATCTAAAGTAACATAAGGATACTTTCATTACGTACTATTACATACTATTAAATATTGTACTAAATACAGGCATAAAGAAGCAAATTAAGGAAAGTTTAAACAAAATATTGTTACTCATAAGTAATATAACCATCCCCACAGAAAATTCAATGTATCTTTAGGCAAACTAATAGATCTCATCAAAAGATCCAACAGTGTAGCTTGATAAAACTTAAGCAAAAATCAAGAGTAGTACAGTAGCTTTGACTCTTCTAAGATATGCTTTTAAATAAAGATTCTATTTATAATAATAGCAAAAATATATCATGTTAAGGAAAATTCAATAAAAGCATTTGGGGATATTAATGATGAAATTTCTAAAATATTTAAAGAATGCAAATAAAGGGAAATGTATCTAAAATTTTGAGGCAATTTCCATAGAAATTTTGTAGAAATATACAATTTTTAAAGAAAACGTATAGGTACAAAAAAGAGAAAAAGGAAAGAGGGAAAAAAGAAGAAGATGACTTGTTGTACTCAGCTAGTTTTGAACTTTCATCTCACCTAACTTGGAACTACAATTTCTAGAATCCTCCTTCTTATGTAGTTCTAGATTACGGTTAAGAAAAAAAAAAAAAAGAAATTGGTCTAGATCTAGAAAGTAAGTGTTAAGGCAGCAGGCATTGTGTTCTAAAAGTTAGAATAGGGCACCAGACATGGTTGCAGTTAACACAGATCATGGATATGCTGTCTCTACTCTTCCAGGTCCTGCCAGCTGGAGTAAAGTATAGTGAAATATAAAAGCATGAATGGAGAACACACATTAAATCTTAAATAGTAAGGTGTAGAGGTGAATGAAATCGAGAATGAGTATAAAGTAGACTTCAACAAAAATTTCCAAAAATGACATAATAAAGCCAAAATAGCAAAATCCTTACATTTCATATGTCTGAATGATGAAATAAATGTATTTTTATACTGTTCTCTAGATTTCTATTTTGAATAGTTATTTCGACAAATTACTGAAATAGGAAGATATAAAAGAATATATAGCATTATTACATGAAACTCAAAATTATAAAAGAAAATAGTTACCAATTTGAATACTTACAAAAATATAAGACAAATTATCACAATGTTAAGAGATACCACTTCACACATATTTCTTGTAATTAAAAATTTAAAACTGCATACCATCCAGATACATTTTGTTTTTTTCTTTTGATAGTCCATTGAAAATTGAATCGATCTATAGATTTTTTTTTTAATTGCTCATATTCCACTATAATTGCTACAAATATTTCAAGTAAATAGGAGTTTGGGAGCTATGTATTTATATTGCATATTTTAACTACTAATAAAATATTTTTACTAAAACTTATTTCTATACCAGCCTAGACACTGTAATTTTTAATGTAGAGTCATAGCGTTATTTCAATTAACTTATTTGTCTTTTATAGAAATTCATTAGGTATTTATAAATTTTACACAATTACCTTTTTAATATTGATTTAAAAATATTATGTCTGTCAAGTTTTGAAATAGAGTTATTTGACAATAGGTTAATATAATTCTAAAGGAAATATTAAAAATCTCATTCATTAATTTGATAGTGTATAAACAATATATATAATACCCATTTACAATTTGTAAGTTACTGTGCTTTACATAGTCCTCTCACGTTTGTTTGGTTATGAGCATTGAAACTAAGATAAATTATAATTGCCTTAGAATAAACCTTAAACACTTGTCCTTTGTGTAGATTTTTGGTCCCCAAGCAAAAATCTTAGGTAATTCAAGCAAACAAATGATATTAGTCCAGTTTTAGAAAGAATTTATGGTTTTTAATATATGGTATTTAACATTTATTCCCATAAGCCATTCTTACTTTTAAGTGTCATCTCAAGGTCATCACATAATTCTTAGAAGGTAGATAATCAACCAATTTAGAATCCATAGCATAGGTCACCTTGGTACAAATTCGGTGATAAAAAAACCAGTCATGTATCTACAGAAATGTGAGCTAAAGGGCAGGCTTCACATGGAAAAGGTTAAGATGTAAGATTAAAGCTAGAAAGTAGCTGATCTGGAGGCACCTTAGGGACATGTGATGTGGGGAGAAAACTTATGAGTAGGTGAGAAATGATCAGTAGCATTGGTACTGAGTTGGTTATCTTCAATTGCCAAGTCCAGGATGCCCTGTTTCCCTTAACTTACCCTGTTGTCATTAGTGGACTGGATTTGTTGCATCATACTTGATGCCAGACAATTTCTGCACATGTAGAAGTGGTCTATACACCTTTGGAAGTTTTGTCCAAATTTCTCCAATTTTAAGGAAATAAAAAGGTAGGTAATCATCTCATCCATTGGTCTTTTTTAAAGCAGTGTTTAAAGCATATTTATTTAATATATGATCAAAGGTAAATTATTAGAACACAATTTGAATTTCTATGCAAGAAGATTCTTTTTATGATTGAAATTACATGGCATAATATAGTAATTTGAACTTTGCATAGAAGTTCAATGCAATAACCCTTATGTTGTGTTTATAGTAATGATTTACTACACAGGCATTTAGTAAAGCCAATATCAATCTTCAAAAA
>NW_006438088.1:6616257-6624360 GCF_000325575.1 Pteropus alecto | reverse complement strand
AAATATATATATATTTATTTATTGTGATAAGAATACCTAACACAAGATCTACCCTGTTAACATATTTTAAGTGTACAACATCATTAACTATAGATACAATGTTATAGAGCAGATTACTAGAATTTATATATATTGCTTTACTAAAAATTTATACCATTTGATTAGCAATTGCCCAATTCTCCTAACCTCCTCACTCTGGCAATCACCCTTCTTCTCTATGCTGCCATAGTTAGTCTATTTTACATACCTCATATAAGTGCAATCATTTTTAGATATGAAAATTATGGACTCATCCTCTGCTAACCTAGTAAAAGGAGATAACTCTCCTGATTTGGATGTGCATGGAGTGTTATGACAGTGGGGTGAGAAAATCAGTGCCCATTAGAATTTCTTCAAATTTGCATCTCTCCAAAATGGCAAAGTTGTACTTTATGTAAACATGCTATATTTCATTTTTCAATATTCCTATGGCAAAGGCATTAAGAATTGAGAGTGCTTTGTTCTCCACTGAGCAGATTTTGTTACTAAAACTTAGTTACTAAAAATTCTTATCAGCCTCTAGGAAAAGTATAATAGAGTCTTCCCACACTCTGTGGCCTTTTCCATAATAGAAAGTAGGGGGAATTCATCCTTGACTTCCCAGGCTTTTTCCTTGTGCTTTCCTCCTTTGGATGCATGGTGATTTCACAATCTTTTCCTTCCCCTCTTGACTTAGCAACCTCTGTTTTCAGAAAAAATACTGAAACTTAATTTATACTATATTAGGAAAGACATTTAAACTTTTTCTCCTAGAGATTTGTATTTCATGAAGTTCAAATTCATCATGGATTATAGCTTTAACAGTGTCATCAATGATATAATGGATGAGACATGGTTTTGCAGTAATAATGGCTTTCCTAGTGCCTCAAAAAAGAACTATGTCCACAAATGGAATGCCTGTTCATGAGGCGAGCATTCCGTAGTACATACAAAACTTTTGCATTAGAGAAAACGTGCAGGAGGGGATGAAAGTCAGAATACATGCTGATTATTATAGAAGCACATAAATTAAAAGAGTTGGAATACAATGGGAAACTTTTGTTTTATTTAGTCTCAAAATGTTTTCTTTCTATATAACTATTAACAATAGTATAGCATGAATCAAAATGAAAAATTTACATTACAGTTGTCAACATAAAATTCAATTGTTTTCTCTTGTCTACATCTCAGATCAAACATAACATTTTGTTTTTAAATTTCTTAAAATAGTGTTTAAACAAAATTTCCTCAAGGGATTAACATTGAAAACTGAATTTCCTTTGGAGAAGTAGTATCATGATTTTTGAGCAAATCTAGCAAATCTGCCCCATCTCTGTTTTACACGATTTTCAGAACTCTGAAGAAATTGCACATCTGGCTCTTTGCCTGTGCACCTGATGTTACCTAAAGAAAAATTATATAAATTAAAGACAGACACAAAAGGAGCCTTTTTGAGTTCAAACCAACAAATTATATATCCAAGACAACAAAAGGAGTGAGAAAAAAAAGCTAATAAACTTTATTGCTATTAGAAAACTAACAAAATGATTATAATATAAAATAAATGGTGTGAAAATAACAATAAAAAAAAATACAAATTAGAGTGAGAAATACATGGTGTATGCCAAGAAGAATATTAATATCATTTCCTTCCATCCATGTGTACAACTGTGGTCATTAGCTCTTTTTTATTTATTTTTTTTAAACTTTGAAAATAGCAAGAACATGGCATATTTGTCAAGATTGATATCACTTACTTTATTTCTCCTGTTCCTGTTAATATTCCACAGAATAATGGCTTGTCCTGCAGATTTAAGCTTACTCCTTAATTTCTGAGCTGATTGGTAGAGTCAGGGATATCTATGTATAGTAGCCCTTCTATGTAATTCTTCACTTTCCTGTCACTTGGTCCACTCTCTTCAGGTCTTTTGGAGTTAAAAATGAATTTATTACCTCACTGCAAGTCCCTTCCCTTCTGATCCACCATGTTCCACACCGCTTAAATAGATCAAATTATTCAAGACTAATTCCTTGTAAACTAGTCTTCCAGAGAGAGAATTGGCCTTTGAAGAGCTCCATGAATCTGTAAAAATATGGCAGATCAGGACTCAAGGCCAAAGGTACACTAAATTAAAAAACTACAATTATGAATCTTGGATACTATCTCTTGATAATACCAGGAGATATTCGGGTTTCTCTCAACCTTGAATGCTGAAGTGAAAGAATCAGGCAGCAGACAAAGAAACTACCATATTATGCAATATCGCTTTTGGATCCTAGCTCCCATGATGTCAGGGGGGGGGTAGTGTTCCATAATCATGTAGTCTAACAGCCTCACAACAAAAAAGTCAGAGTTCTGCTCCCAGGGGTTGGTACCCAACACTCCCAGATCTCTGTGTGTTGCCTCAGAATGTAATGTCATAGAAGGACCCACATATCTGTGCCTATATATGTTCTTTAGGCTGCCTGTATATGTTGAATGGTTATTTGCTGAGGTTTGCTTCATTTTCTTCAATGAAACAGCCCACTTTGTCAGTTAGACTAAAGATTTTGTATACCTTGTCACTCACATATCCTTTAAATTATATATTTTTTATTGCTTCAACTCTTATCAACTCATTTCACAGTATTAAAAGAGATTACTTTCTCTCAAAAATTTCATAGTCATAGGACCCAAGGAAAGTGAGGGCTGAGATATTTGGATTTTGTAAGTGTCTTATGATGTGAGACCTGTGTGACTCTAAAATCTCTTAGTCCCCAGTATGTTTATATAAGCAGTGAGAAGTCTAAAACAGGATAGGCCCAAAATGTGTCCCCTTAAAAACAAATATCTCCACATAGTATTAAAAAAATTTAAATGCCCACCACAAGAACAAAAGAAACAGTACACATTCTACATCTCAGCATAGCAAAAGACAGAAAACACTAGGAGTTTTAAATTAATTTGAGTAACAATAAACTGTTTCAAATAGAGATCTTTCTTAAGCTCCTATGACAAGCATTGTTTAGTGTTCAGAGGACTATCCATTTCATGAAATGTTTATATCATTAAAACCACAAAAGAATGATAAATGAATTAAAGGCTTAATCCAGAAAGCAAGAAAAATAAAATGACAAATAAGAAGAAAGCAGAAAGAAAAAAAATAAGAAAGATAAAGAAGAACTGACAAATTATTAAATCAAAATTTTTTAAAAAAGTAAAATGAATCACGAACAAAATGTCGAAAGCATATATATACAAAATAAGAAAAGATGAGGCTGGGAGAAATATATTGCTGCTACTACTATTAGATTTCTTATTTTCAATTAAGTTTGAACACCTAAATAAAATAGATAATTACCTAAGAAAATAGTGATTATCAAACTTGATTTTATTTGAGACAAATTATTATATAGATCAATTTTGTTGAAGCAGAGAAATTCATTAACAAATGCTCTCTCTAAAAAGGAAGCAAAGAATCCCTAAGAGAATTCTAGTAAATTTTCAAAGAACATATAATTTCAATTCTACATACATTTTTCAAAAGCAAACAAAAAAATAATAAGCTCTCTTTAGAAAGCAAGTAAAATATTAATACCAAAACCTAAAGTAGCACAAAAAACAATACTACAGATCAATATTATTTATGAAAACGTATCAAAAATAAGATATAAAATATAAGGAAAAGAAACTCAACAGATATTTTAAAAAGATACAGCATTATCAAGGCAGATTTTTTCCCCAGATGCAGGCTAGTTCAATGTTAGGATATAAAGTAATGTCATATACCACATTAGAAGATCTAAGGGCAAAAACATATCTATGAATACTAAAATATCTTTTAGCAAAATTCAACATTCACTGGCAATCTAAAAATACTAAAAAATAAGAATTAATGGATATTTTCTCTTTCTGAATATATATCTTAGTCATAAAGCCATCATCTCACTTTCAAGGAATTTTAGAGTCATATCCATCAAAATCAGGAAAAAAAAGCATGGATGTCCACCATTTTTCAACATTATACTAAAGATTTTATCCAATGAGGTAAGATAAAACAATTAGGTCCTTAAGAATAGAGAAAGAACATCCAAAAATACCTTTCATTGAAGGTTGCCCTAAACTGTGTTCTCCAGGAGTTAAAGATAGATGAGTATATTTGCATTTGTATATTTTGGAGGAAGTGTCTTTAGGATCAGTAATTATCAAGGAGTAAAAGAAGTAGAATTAGGCAGAGTGAAGTATGGAACTGTGAAGCAACATCTCTTCAGCTGATTCTTTCTACCTCTTCAGTGAGTCCTAGAGCAGGGATGGAGTTTCTGGAAAGCTCTTCCTTTAGGCAAAGGGCCTGTGGCTTGATCACCAATATGCAGCAGTCTTTGAATACAAATTATCATGAAAGAGAGTATGTGGCTTTGAATAAGGCTTCTCTCTTTGACTGAAAGAAATTCCTGGAGCAGGACTCAGCTAGGAGCTATCATCTGTCAACACTACCAGAGCTGGAGTAATGGATTCTAAAGGGGGAAATCTCAGAGGCATGCTAAAGCACCTACTACACAGATGGTGTGACAGCATACCTGGAAAATCTCACAGAATAAATGTCTTAACAAAATTCTAAATAAAAAATATTAAGTAAAATAATAGGCTATAAAATATATGTTTAAAAATAAATAACCTTTATATACATAATTGTGAAGTATTAAATATAGAGAAATTCCCATATGTAGTAATGTAAAGGAAATAAAAGATTTACAAATCAATTTAACGAGAAATGTGCAAAATTTATATACAGATGACTATAAAGACTCCTGAAAGGTACAAAATAGACTAAAACAAATTTAAAGATTTTCCTTGCTCATGGATGAGATGACTCAATACCATAAAGATATCTGTTAGCTTTAAATAGATTTATATATTCAGTATAATCTCTATAAAAACACCAATGAGTTTTTTATGGAGATATAAAAATAAAATAAGCTTGGAAAAATAAATTCTCAAGAAGCCATGAGTACTATGAAGAATAAATGCTAGGAACATTAACGCTGCCAACTGTTAAAATATTGCATAAAAATTCTGTAATTAAATTGGTAATGACATGCCGATAAGTAGAAGAAAATAGAAGTTCATTAGAAAATTTAAAAAGGAATATCAATCACTGAAGTTAATATAAACTTTTAAAATAAACCATGCTGGGAAAACGAGAAGGTCTTTTGAAAAAAATTGAAATTTGATACATACATTGCACAATACACAAGAAGCCTCAAGTAGATCAGAGATAAATGTAAACATACCAGCTCTAGAAGAAAATAGGGTGATTTCCTCTATAAACATGGCATTTAAAAGTCCATCTGTGAGTAAAATCCAGATAAAATAAATGAAAAGATTTAAATATACAATTAACACCAAAGAGAAAACAAAATATGATGAAGATAATCAAATACAGATAGCTGGAAAAATATTTGGAGCATGAACAACAGATAAAAGAAAGGTATAACTTACAAAGAATTCTTTAAAAAATAAGAATATTTTAAAAATTATTTTTTAAATTGCTGTTACATGAAAAAGTATTAATAAAGATAATAAAATTGTGCTTAAATTTACAAAAGATGTTCAGCTTCACTTATAATATAATAAATAAAAAACAAAACTTCACTGAGATACCATTTCTTTCATGTCAGATTGACAAGACTGCAATTTTGACAAAACATTTTGTTGGTAAGGTTGTGGAAAACAGGTACTCACAAACAATGCTGATGAGAATGCAAACTGACATAACCGTGTGGAGAGAAACTTGGCAGTCTATAAGAAAATCACATTTTTATCTCTATGCCTAGCAACCTCTTTCTAGGAATCTAGCCTATACAAAAATATATATGCACATATTTATTCAGTGGGCATTATTTATAATTGCAAAATATTGAAAAATAAAAATAAAATTCTAAATTCTCATACACAAAAGATTCCTTGAAGAAATTATGGCTTATCTCCTCAGTGGTGTACTATTCAGGTGTAAAAACAATAAGGATGGTCTTGATGAACTGGTATAGTAATTTCAAAAAAATGCAAAAAGCTCCTATAGTTTTTTAAACTTTGTGTACGAATGAAGGGAAAATATAAAAATAAACATGTATTTGTTTATTTTGCAAAGAGAAACAGGATGTATAAACATTGCTGAAATCTAGTGTGTGCACCTTCGACATGGTATTAGTTTGCCCTTGAAATTGCTTTCTGTCTATGCTAGAAACTAGAGAATAAGCAAAATCCGAGAACTGTGTGTTTTAACCATTTCAGAGGTGAAATCGTATGAAAAGGAGACTAACGGTATTATGTTGAAATTGGAGGGATCCATTTGATAGACACAGAAATAAAGATATTTTATAGCTCAGTATACTGAGAGGGCCTAGAAATTATAAAACTTCAGTGAAGATAAACACACACAGGATGAAAATATTGGTTTCTAAATACCATTCTCCACCAAAAGGACAATAGCTTCTTTAAAAAAAAAAAAGTCTGATTCAAGAGCCAGGGCAGGGAAAGTACAAGAGAAGACTGGAGCACATTGTGCTAGAAAGTAAATTAATGCTCAAAAGGCGATTGAAACAAAAGAAAAAAAGATACAAGAGTCTTCTTGAAGAGAATTTAAACGGGCCAAATTTGGGATGATTTTAACATCAATAAATAATGACAGTAGTAATTTAATACTATAATGTTAATAGTATAGTATACTGTAAGTATTATATAATAATAGGAATTTATGAACCTATATTATATCAATCAATTAATAAGAAGGAAAAGATCTTCCATACCGTATAATGCCATCCAAAATGTAGAAGAAATGATGGAATAAAAAAATCGCCGTTTTGTACCTATCATAATCAGCAATTTTGCTAAGTAAGGCTCATCGGTGCATGTTAAAATTTGTGGGAACAAGAAACAGCATATTTTTTAGACTCTCGGAATATCTCCCACAAAAACAATTCATAAAGTATAAAATAGCAATTTTATAGAGAAGAAAACTGGCAGAATTCATCACAAGAATGTGATCCAAGTTAGCATTCTTTGTAATAGAAAAACTGATATAAAAGCAATAAAATAACATAACTGAGATGGACTCAACATTGCTGTTATGTTATTCCTACCAAAAAATTTGATGGTACTTGAATTGATCATTTCTGCTTTTTCCCATTATTTCTTTTTTTTCTCGGAAATTGAGCTGGTCATTATTACTTGCCAAGTGGAACAATGCAGAACTTTATTTGTGAAGGAACTATGCCATTAGTTGTCCTGCCTGTTCTGAAATGTTGTCA
The DNA here is from genome assembly GCF_000325575.1 of Pteropus alecto. Classification (NCBI taxonomy): domain Eukaryota; kingdom Metazoa; phylum Chordata; class Mammalia; order Chiroptera; family Pteropodidae; genus Pteropus; species Pteropus alecto. Next base: position 6,617,055 of record NW_006438088.1, on the reverse strand, counting down.
TCAATTTTTATCATAGACAGTAATTCTAAAGGGGTAACTCAGATGATCTCTTACGTTGCAGAAAAACTACTTGGGCCCTCAACTTGTATGAAGTAATCCAATTTTCACTTGATAGTCAAAATCAGCTCTACTAGTCAGCAGACTAACCACTTTCTTTATCTGTTGTTTTACTGATACGAGAATTATAAAATGGCTAAGTACAGTCTCAACTTTTAATTTAATGGAATAACTGCTGTAGCCCTGGTGCGAGCATTTCTCTTTTAGGAATAAGGTCTCTCAACCAATAAAGTCCAAACTGAAGAGACAAAAAGCAAAAGTTTTGCTACTGAATTGTTTGAAGTAATAATGAGAGGAGACATTCATTTCATCTTTTCAATTTTCAAATTTGTGAATCTTTTCTACAAAAAAAATTAATAAAATATATTGGCATCTTTTATTGAGCATATATCTTGGTTGAATCTACCCAGCCCTTTAACATGTTGTCATCTAGATGTTACCATAACTGAGTCTTCCAAAAGCTTTTCCTTCATTCTTTAAGGACAGCTGTTTTAGTGTTAAGGGGGATATGAAAGGACCAGAAACTGAAGTGTAAGCTACTACATCCATTTATAAATCTCATCTCAGCCAAGCACCATTTTGTCATGAGCTCATCTGGCAAGAACAGAGGTGATTGGAGAAAGAGCCTGACCTATGTTTATAGAATAGGTTGTTCTGTCATTCTGAGAATTAATAATCTATATTCTATGTTGCATTTTTGTGACCATTTACATAAAACACAAATATCTTTCCATTCTTTCC
>NW_006438088.1:6613412-6616167 GCF_000325575.1 Pteropus alecto | reverse complement strand
TATATAGAAATGACTGTATACAAACCCCCTCCAGACCTCTTTGTCATAAATTTTGAATCATTTTTTTGGTCAAATTACAAATTATCCAACAAGCCATTAGCTACTGTCTATGAAGTAGTATAGAGCTATAATTCCAACCATCTGTACATTTAGGCAAAAGAGGGTATTTAGTTCATGGCATTATTTCTTATCTACTCAGATTCCTATAACTACTGTCCTTTAAGGTTAATTATAAGTAGAACTATTGAGCTTTTTCTGTTCAGTTTTGAATGGGGCCACTTTGAATGTGCAAAATCATCTGTAATTTAGGCCCATGTCATGCTTCCTAGTTAAGTGGACATAGAGAACTCCGTTTGAGGTTACAGGTTTGGGTAGAGAGAGAAAGGCAATATAACTGGAATAGAAGCCATGGGACATGAGCCACTTGCTCATGCAGCATCCTTTTGCCCTTTATGAACTGCTGGAGCCAAAGTTGTTTACACTGCTTTAATATGTTGAAATTTAGCTGTGCATTCTCAAACTTAATATTTGGTAAGTATATTTTACCCAGTTTCTAACAAATACATTGTGTCTATGATAATGTGGAGATTTCGTCCTCTGTTTTTTAACCTTTGTTAGTCTTGCTAGATATTTATTAATTTTTTTGATGTTTTCAAAGAACCAACTCTTGATTTCATTGGTTTTATCTATTGTAGCCCTGTTTTCAATTTCACTCATTTCTGTTCTTTTTTTATTTTCTTCCTTTTACATGATTTGGGTTTATTTTGCTCCTCTTTTACCATTGTTCTGAGGTAGAAATTTAGATTATCGATTTAAGACCTTTCTTTTTTTCTAATGTAAATATTCAGTGCTATAAATTTTTCTCTCAGCATTGCTTTAGCTACATTCCATGAATTTTGATATGTTGTATTTTCATTTTTATTTATATCTCTGCTTTTAAACTTTTGAGACTTCATTTTTAACCTATTAAATAATTAAAAGTATGATATTTAATATCCAATTGTTTGAGAATTTTTTTGTTGTTTTTCTGTTATTGATCTCTAGTTAGACTATTATGGTCAGAAAATTTACTCTATATGATTTAATTCTTTTAAATTTGTTGAAGTTTGTTTTATTACCCAGAATGTAGTCTATTTAGGTAAACATTCCGTGGATGTTTGAAGAGAATATGTATTCTATCACTCTTGCATGATGTTCTATATTTGTGAATTATGTTCTGTTTTTTGTTGATTTTCATTTCTTCCATATCTTTGCTATTTTCTGTCTAGTTCTATGAAATGCTGAGGCTAAGATGTTGAATTTTCCAACTATAACTGTAAATTGACTATTCTCCTTTAATTTTTAGCAGTTTGTTTCATGTATTTGGTTTCATGATTTCTGTTGTCTGGCACATATACATTTAGTATCATTATATATCTTTGGTAGATTTATCTTTTCATCATTATAATTTCCTTTTTTATCATAATTTTATTTGCTCTGATGTCTATCTTATCTAATATTTTTCCAGTCACTACTTTTTTTTTTACATTAAAGTTAGCACTATCTATCTTTTTCTGTCCTTTTCCTTTAGACCTACCTATGTTATTGAATTCAAAGTGTGTTTCTTATAGATAGCACATAGTTAGGTCATGTTTTTTAACCCACTCTAGCAATCTCTATCTTTAAATTGGTGTATGTCTTAGTCAGTTTGGGCTGCTATAACAAAACATTTCAGACTTGATGTTTTATATACCACAGAAATTTATTTCTCATAGTCTGGAGGCTGAACTTCTTAGATCAGGTCATATTCTGGTGAGGCTCTTCTTCTGAGTTGCAGACTGCTGACTTTTTGTTGTATCATCACAGGGAACAGTGTACAGCAGAGAAGCAAATGCTCTTGTGACTCTTATAAAGGCATAATCTCATTCATGAGGGCTCCACCCGTATGACCTCATTTAATTCTAATTACTCCCCAAAGGTCCATGTCCTGATACCATCACATTAGGGATAGGGTTTCAATTCTGGGTAAACATAAACATTCAGTTCTTAACAGAGTATTTAGACTATTTACATATTTTAATATAATGATTAATATGTTAGAGCTTACATCTGCCATTTTATTTATTTATTTTTCCTCTGATTCTTATTCTTCTGTTTATTTCCTTGCTTTTCTGTTGGATGCTATCTTGCTTCATCTATACCGTTTTAAACTATATCTCTTTTTATAGTTTTATTAGTGCTTACTTCAGGTATTTCAATATACACATGCAACTTAATATAACATTTTAATAATGACATTGTACCATTTCTAGTGAAGTATTGAAAACTTATTTCCATTTAGGTTTCTTTCTCAACTTTTAAAATATATTTGTCTCAAGTATTTCCTCTACATACATTGAACACCACATTTGATGGTGTTATAATTTTTACTTGAACCATAGAATATGATTTAAGAAGCTCATGAGGGGTAAGATAGTCTAGCATATGTACTCATACTTTAAAATATTTTGTTATTTTTCTTTCCTTCTGAATTTCCAAGTTTCTTTTATTTTCATTTTCTTTCTATTTGAAGATCATTCTTTAGATTTTTTTTTTAAAGGAGGCTTTACTTTGAGAATGCTTTGATTTCCCTTTAATTCCTGAAGGACAATTTTGCAAAACATAAATTCATGTAGACATCTTTTTCTTAAGCACTTAAAAAATATTGTGCCACTTCCTCTGTCCTCTGTTGGTTCAGATGAGAAGTCTATTGTCATTCAAATAAATGTTTCCCTAC